>NW_008796056.1:2244856-2252225 GCF_000699145.1 Aptenodytes forsteri
CGACGTACCTATAGAATCTTTTCTTGTTGCCCTTGACGTCCCTGGCCAGATTTCATTCTGTCAGGGCTTTGGCTTTCCTAACCTGATCCCTAGCTGCTCAGACAATTTCTCTGTATTCCTCCCAGGCTGCCTGTCCTTGCTTCCACCCTCTGTAGGCTTCCTTTTTGTGTTTGAGTTTGTCCAGGAGCTCCTTGTTCATCCATGCAGGCCTCCTGGCGTTTCTCTCAAGAGTATGTTCTAAAACCTGGAATCAACTGCCCTGCATATGATGCTGCCTTTAGTAAGGCTGTGCAATGCCTTATTACCATAACATGCAATGCCTTATTACCATAACATGCAATGCCTTATTACCATAACATGCAATGCCTTATTACCATAACATGCAATGCCTTATTACCATAACATGCAATGCCTCCAAAGGTCCACGTGGACGCAGTTCTTCACTCTGGTATGTATTCTCTCTTCTGCTGCTTGCTTTTGGCTTTAAAAAAAAAATTCTCTCTAAAGCCGCATTGTGGGGGGGGTTGCAACATTCGTCAGTCACCTTTTTTGGCTCTTCCAGCATGTTATGCATTATTCTTGACAGCAGGGTCTCACTCACTCCTCATTCTTCTTCTCCAATGAATTCACCTTTGTGCTGCAAATCCAGCATCTTTAGAAAGCTGAGTCCCTTTATGCCATTTTCTTAATCTATTTCCAGTTGTTCCCTTTTGCCTTTAGATCATATTTTCTCTTGGGGTTATTTTCATTATCAGGTTCCAGATAGATAATGCATAAATACTAACACATGGACTTCAAGCATGTAAACTAAAATTGAATCTTTAGCCAGTAATCTATTTATGTAGACAGCCAGCTTCAGCCAATGTTCCAGCCATGCCCATGCAGATTAATTGCCTGGTGTTCCCTTTAACGTGTTTTTCTCCCCACTTTAAATGCTTCTTTATAAATTCTGTAGAGATCACGGTGCCTTGCCTCTTCTAATCTAAGGCCTTCACACAGCTTCTGTTTGTATCAGAATTTGTGATGAACTATTGACCAAATCTCCATCATAGCAGAAAAATTTCTCATTTGAGAACAAAGCAGGATTAGGACCTAACTCTTCAGAAACATTCTTATTTAACTCAGTCAGGACCTGAATCTGAATGTGCCATAAGGTACTGCCATCTGCCCAATTATCTCATCCTAGGAATCTACGAAGATATCCGTTGCAAATAAAAATTAACAATTTTTAGGAATACTCTAGAAATCTGAATTCAGGTAAAAACTGCCAGCAAGTCAGGCAGAAAATTCTTTTCTACTGAGTTGTGGTATTTTATGGTTGCTAAAATAGTAATTATAAAACCAAAAGATCATATGTTTTCATCTTTTATTGAGTTTAACATTTAAATATCTCACTCTATTGAAATGAATGCATCTTTAAACATATGTAACAATACGTAACTTATTCCCATCACAGCAGAAAAACTGTAAGGACTTTGAGTTGCGTAGGGACAGTAACAGCATGGACTGCTCTTGGCGCAGCTATCTGACACTCTCCTTCCTATGGACTGGCTGTAGAACAAGACAGCTAAAAGCTTAGTAGAGTCAGGTCAGGAAAAACAATTTTTAAAACGTCTGGCTAATAAATGCAGTTACACTCTATTTCTTGGCCTTAATTAAGAATATAGATTACTATAATGGTCAATACTGATGGCAATGATTTCATAGCAATATTTTTCAAGGTAAACAATTAAATAAGAAAAGTAGGTCCATGTGGAAGTTTTAGTCCAGATAACAGCAAAGCTATCTCACCCCTCAGGGGTGACTGCCTCACTGTTTTGGACCATTTCAAACTATTATGGTTACCAGTAATTGAGACAGTGTATGTCACACTCAGATCATCAGGCACTCACTTGGCAGGAGATAGTGAAAAATATTGATAAAAAATTACAAAAGGTACTGTGGTGCTACAATGCCCTGAGTTTTATATCAAAAAAAGGACAGTAAACCTTCTAAGGTAAACATAATTGTTTACAAAAATCCATACAAAACCAGAACTGGATGTGTATGAAATGTCTCAGGATAAATGTGAAATATGCAAAACTGATGTTTGGCCCATGGTATAGAGGAACCTAGTGAGTATGTGCTCTCAAAAATAAATATGAGTCAAGCCTCCTCTTCAGACAATCAAACTGCAAAAAAAGTCTTTTTAAATGTCTATGGATTGAAGATCCCATGATTACTTAAAATTAAGACAATGCAACTAGTAATTGTAATACCAGAATCGGAAATCACTCCTGCTACAATGGGGAGTGTGCTGTGTATACGACCATCCATAGAACACCCTTGTGAAAAGTATTTATTGCAGGACAGTTAAAGTCTGATATATGGGAAAGACGATTCGTTAGTTTTTATATGGAAGACAGATTTCTGCAGCAGATAGAAATACATTAGGTATTATAGCTTCTTTCATCTTTATGTATGAATGTATTCCAGTCTTGGCTATTCTAGAATAATATATTCCAGATCTGGCATAGCCTTATTGTAGTGGAGAAATTTTCTATAATGCTGAACTATTATAACAGACACTAGATGCAATCATCTCATGCATTTATGTACCGTTTAAATGGATTTATTCAAATTGGTAAAATCCTTTCTTTAGTTCCTCTGAATAATGAACTATTAAATGTTATATTGACAAAAACTTATAGACTCTTTTGTGCTAATGTATTCCACTCTCAGTCCGCAGGGTGAGAACATTTTCATAGCATTTCTTTGCAGATTAATTGATCTAACTGCAGTGAGGGCTCTTATCATTCCTCTGCCAGAGCTGAATTCTGCTGCTAATCATGCTGCGATCGGTGCAATTGTGCTGCACTATGAATAGCATAGGAGAAGATCATGTTTGTGATGAGGTGGCCCTGAATTTAGTAAGACCACTGTAGACAGAGGAGAAAAGGGGCGGCAATAAGCAGTAAAATAAGCAGATAAGGATCCAAAGGTATAGAGAGCACCTCTGTTGATGAAGGCTGTCTGATGTCTCTCTGTCAACAAAGAAGCATCACTAGCGTGCCACTTACACTTTTATTGGCAGCATCCCTGCTGTAGATGCTGTTACTCAGCCCTGCAAGGAGACATTTTGCTGCTGCTACTACTTTGTTCCCATGCACTGCAGAGGGGTGGGAGAGATTATTCCCCATATTGTCAGTCTTGGATGAAAACAGTTCCTTTATAGGATCAGAAGTCCATGCCAGTGATTGGGATCAAGTCTCTACAGACTGATACTTTATCCCTTTCTCTCTATTTGCCCTGGCTGTGGGTACAGCATGATGGTGTTCTACATCAGTAGAGCATTAAGGATGTAGGCACGATTAAAGCATTTTTTGTGTAAGGGAGAGGATAATTTAACTTATTTTTATGAAAGCTATAGGTGTCATTCAATTTGGACTCCATGGATAATCAATGTAAAGAAACAACTACTTCCAAGAGGAAATTCATCCTCCTACCTTAGACATTTACATCAGGACAGGAAAAGCTGTTGCCAAGAGATGTCTCATGCTCTATCTTTCCATGTAACAGGGAAAATATATGACTAGTATAGACTAAAGTCTCATCTTTAGACACCTACAATTAGGTGAGCAGCACTACTTTTACTGTCAGTTTTCAGTGGGAGGTAATGTGGCCTTCCTCAAAATCAAATTTCTTTCTGACAGTAACTTCTATGGGAATGGAACTGAGAACATGTAAATCTGACTGCAGTTCCCAGCCATTTAATTGTCAATTAGAAAGACTCAGTATTTTGCAGAGGAAAAAGATATAGTTCATCATAAGTGGATGAATTGACTGGCTCAATGGACAAGAAGAGAGCAGTGGATGTTGTTTACCTTGTTCAAGGTTAGGCTTTCAACCATAACATCTCCCATAACATCCTCATAGACAAACTAATGAAGTAAGGACTACATAAGTGAACAGTGATGTGGACTGAAAATTGGCTGAACTGCTGGGCTCAAAGGGTTATAATCAGCAGCACAAAGTCCAGCTGGAGACCAGTCACTAGTGGTATACCCCAGGGGTCCATACTCAGGTCAACACTGCCTGACATCTTCATTAAGAATTTGGATGATGGGACGGGCTGCACCCTCAGCAAGTCTGCAGGCAATACAAAACTGGGAGGAGTGGTTGATGCACCAGAGAGTTGTGCTGCTATTCAGAGGGACCTTGCAAGCTGGAGTATTGGGCCAAGAGGAACCTCATGAAGTCCAAGAAAAGGAAATGTCAAGTCCTGCTCCTGGTGAGAAATAACCCCAGGCACCAGGGCAAGCAGGGGCTGATAGCTGGAAAGCAGCTTTGAAGAGAAGGACCGGGGGTCCTGGTGGACACCAAGTTGGACATGAGCCAGCAATGGACCCTTGCAGCAAAGGAGGTCAACCACCTCCTGGGCTGAATTAGACAGAGGGTCGCCAGCATGCCGAGGGAAGTCAGACACATCTGCAGTGCTGTGTCCAGTGCTGGGCTCCCCAGTACAAGAGGCATGGATATAGTGCAGTGAGTCCAGGAAAGAGCCATGACGATGTCTGAGGGCCTGGAGAATGTGACATATGAGGAGAGGCTGAGAGAGCTGTGACTGATCAGCCTGAAGAAGAGAAATTTCGGGAGGAATCCTGTCAATGTGTAGAAGCACCTGGAGTGGGGGGAGAAAAAAAGATGGAGCCAAACTCTTCTCAGTAACATCTAGTGGCAGGACAAGATGTGGTGGGCACAAATTGAAATACCACTTAAATGTAAGACAAAACTGTTTCATGGTGATTGTCATCAAACACTGGCACGGGCTGCCCACAGAGATTGTAGAGTGTCCATCCTTGAAGATATTCAAAACACAACTAGACAAGGCCCTGGAAAACCAGCTTTAGCTGACCCTGCTTTGAGCAGGGGTTTGGACTAGGCAATCTCCAGAGGTGCCCCTCCATCTCAACTGTTCTGTGATTTTAGATGTGCAGAGTAGAAAAAAATGGTTACCAGTAATTTAATAAAAACATATTAGAAAAACATAAAGACCTCTTTCGCCCTCACTTATACCATAGGCTTTTTGGTGAAACATCCTTGAAAGATATACCTTAGCATTTCTGAAAGGAAGTAGTTTGGGATTTTTTTGACCAGACTTCTAAATGTTGTTGCAGACACTGAGCAGCCAAGTGTGAATAATTTGTCTTCTGTGGCTCTTGCACACTATTTAACTATTCACTAATGACTGTATCATTTGTACACTCTCTATTTTCTTAGTCTGCCCTAAAGTCTTAAGTATAGTAAAATGCTCTTTATACCAAATGATCCATCCCAGATTCAGCTTGGATAAACCTTGCTGCTTTTTCCTTCAAAAGCTTCCTTAAAATCTTCTCTGTATCATCTTGCTCTTGGTTATAAAAAATCAGATGAAAAAAGTCCTTCTGGGACTCTTGGTTATGAACTGTACGTATTTTCCTACCTGTGTCTTTGTTCACTATGTATCATAGATGTCTGTTATGCTAACACAATTGTTCTTGTACCTTGCTTACCTTCCTTTAACCACATATGCTCTTTTGAGCTGTAGAGGATTTTCCAGCTCCAGCGCACTTTGGAACTCATCCCTCCAAGAAACCAATGAGGTTGGCTCTCTCACAGAGACCAATTATTTTAACTCCAATTATTCTCACTCTCAGTACAATTTGATAGAGAATCCACTTTATTTTCTATACATTTCTACTGTCTCGGCAGCTTACTAACACTTCTCCAGAAGTCTTTTTCTCTTTGTGTTCATTAGATCTCAGCAGTATATCCAAATCACTCTCTACTTTTTGTTACCTGCAAGACTAGAAGTTTGGCTTTAGCCTTCCAACTGTCTTTGCTCAGAGCTTGCAGAAACTGCAGCCAGATGCTGTGTCATTGCCTGCTCCAGGGTCTGAGCCATAGGCTCTTCTTTGATGAAGGAAGAAGCAGTGAGATTTCTTCACAGATAAATTATATGGGGGGAAAAAAGATGTCCTTGAGTTCACCAAGAATTTTGTTGAATTAGGTACCGCAGAATTTTGCCCCATAATGCCTAGACTGTTTTGATTTTTTGAAGTCATCTTACAGAGTAGTTCCAAACATCTGGAGCCTTTCAGTTTTAATGACATTTCCCTTAGTGACAGACTTAGAAATAGCTCATCAAACATAATGACGTCGGGATGAGTTAAAATATGGTGTTATTGCCTCTTCTGAGCTGCTAATGTCTATTTTGTAGCTGATAAACTCCCTGGGCTAAATTACACCCTTGGATAGGAAATGGCTATCGCATAAACCAATGGGAGTTTGACATGGTCATCAAGGGATGATAAGCAGCCCTCAGGGAAAACAATATAAACATATTGTCTCTTCTACTAGTTGATCCCACTAATTAAGAAATCAGAATGTGATAGAAAAATATTGATGGTGAACAGATGCATTTGCTGAATGATTATTGCAAGTCTGGTTTCTAAAGCTAACATATACAGCAGAGCACTCAGTATTTTACCATGAACTTTGGAAGTCTAATTAGGTGTTACCGTCAGTTCTCTGTAAAGCACCAGAAGGTGGCAAGCATTTTGCTAAAGGTCACCTCTACGTATGAAACAATTTGTATCCAACTTAGCTAAAATACAGGTAATACACTGATCTCATTGGCACGTTGCATTCTCCCCATCTGTTATGTCCACACATTTTTCATCTTATATTGTAAATTCTACAGGATGTCATCAAAGTGGCTGTGATTCTAGCAGCCCTGGACACCATAGATGGGATTCACTAATTTTAGGTATCTCTGATATAAGACAGTCATTCCAAAGTCTCCACTTATTCAACAAGTTAAACCAAACTGGGTAAGTGGTCCTACCAGAAAACTGGAAACTGAGACACATTAAAATCAAAGCTAATAATGAGCATGAACTTGTCACTAATATGCAGACGGTCTGCTTGGTCTCACATTTAGGTTGATGAGAACTCTAAGTAAGCATTGAATATCAGTTCACTTATATATTTCAGTGCTTAAGGAGATGTGCTTAAATTAAGCTATTTATATTACAAAACCCTGGGCCAAAGCTAAAATCATAGAATCATAGAATCATAGAATAGTTTGGGTTAGAAAGGACATCTAAAGGTCATCTAGTCCAAGCCCCCTGCCACGAGCAGGGACATCTTCAACTAAATCAGGTTGCTCAGAGCCCCCTCCAACCTGACTGTCCTGGTTTCGGCAGGGATAGAGTTAATTTCTTTTCTAGTAGCTGGTACAGTGTTTTGGATTTAGGATGAGAACAAAGTTGATAACGCACCGATGTTTTAGTTGTTGCTAGGTAATGCTTACACTAGCCAAGGACTTTTCAGCTTCCCATGTTCTACC
>NW_008796056.1:2253912-2275660 GCF_000699145.1 Aptenodytes forsteri
CCAGCTTTTCATCCACCAGTACCCCCAAGTCCTTCTCGGCAGGGCTGCTCTCAATCCATTCATCCCCCAGCCTGTATTGATCCCGGGGGTTGCCCTGACCCAGGTGCAGGACCTTGCCCTTGGCCTTGTTGAACCTCATGAGGTTCACACGGGCCCACTTCTTGAGCTTGTCCAGGTCCCTCTGGATGGCATCCCGTCCCTCTGGCGTGTCAACCGCACCACTCAGCTTTGTGTTGGTCGACAGATCGACCTGTGTCGGTCTGTCACAAATGTGTCCTACCCACATTCATCAAACAGGGCTTTGTGTTTACAGCTGCTGATGTCTCCTTGTTGTGCACTACGACTTTTCAAACCTGAATAGGCCATCAGCTTAAGAATGATGTCAAAAGGGTGGGATTCATTTCCTTGAGCTGTCATAGACCAAATAAATGTGTTACAAATTGCCATTGTCCTTCATATTTAGTTATGCACATTTCCTAATTTCTTGACAAGATACCTACCCCCCCAAGATGACCTGGAATCACATTATTCCACTTCCGTGTTTTCCTTTCAAACTTAGAAGCATCATCTGTTGCTTGTTTAGGGAAGAAAGAAATGAGAAAGATTTGTCTGTGGCTGAAACATGAAGCACTGGGAAGAAAGTGCCTTGTATTTCTTCTTCCTACTGGAACATATCAGTATCACATGGTCTGTGGACTTGACAGATAAGAAACCATCTTGCTTTTATAAATTCAGTTGAATGGAAGTGATTGCTGTTGATGTTTGTTTTGCTCAACGGTGTATTAACTGTAAGGTTCAACAAAAATATCTGTCAAAAGACAGCTGGAGCATTTTGGACACCTATGTCTCAGGCTATAATGCCTATAATGCATAAAGGCAATAATGCTGATGCTATAATCATTGATGTGAATTAGGAGCATCTTTACAAGGCTTTATCTCAAGTCTCTGAAACCAATTTTAGAGTGAAGTAAATCTGGCCTGTGTGCTGGTAACACAGTGCACTGAAATTCAAATGTATTTTATGTGTCAAAAGCCGGACCCAATGAGTTAGAGTCAATGCTTAGAGTTCAGTCATAGTGGGTTACTTCCTCCAGACTGAGAAATAAATTTCCCAAGCCAGCAACAATCCACAAGTCTGGCTCTTTCTCCAAAGAGCCCAAGGGCACAGGGAGCCTCTGAAAAGTACTACCTCACTGCGCACAGGATGTAGTGCAAAATTAGTTACATCCCTCACCATGAAGACGATGCTGGAATAACCCTAAAAGTCCTGGAATAGAAGTTAGCATGGCATCACCTTTTAGGAAACAGTGGTGATAAACAGAAGCGCTTCTATATAAAATAGTCTCTTCAACTAATGCTATGATAGGTTGTTTCTGCACTTTTGAAACAGACATATTTAAGACCTTTGGTGAAATAAACCTGTGGAGAATAAATAGTTGATATATAATCTTACTGATGTCATTTGCTTTAGCAATAGGCTTTTTTCTTTAAGAAACCAAAGGGTGAGATACTGTCTTAGAAAATAACTGGCTTAGAATAGAAGCACTGTGTCCTTATAAGGTTTATCTGTGGTCTTTCATGTTTTCCTCTGTGCTTTTCTTTAGCTCTTTCAAGGTCAGACTCAAACCTGAATATTCCAGAAAAAAGAAAATAAATGAGCACTGCATACTGAGATAGATTGTTGAACTTATCTAAAAAAGCATTTCATCTTAGACTGAGATCCTTTCATTCTTTAAAATACTTTGCTCTCCCTCCAGTTGTTCTCTTATTGTCATGAGACCTCATCTACTTTGCAGAACAGACAATTTGCTAAATCCCGGTAACTTACAGAAGTTATTTGTTGGATCAGAATTGGCCCAGGCATGAGAAACTGCAGACCTTCCTGACAAAAAAGATTTTCTCAGAAACACAGACGAACTTTGAAGAATAGATAGAATCAAAAGTTGAATTTTTAGTTGACTGAGGTTGTAGTAAACTATTTTTTAAGGAACTCAAACTGGAGCCGGTGCCTACTCAGCTCCAGAAAACAAGGTGAATGATCCAGGCACCCTGGGGCTGCCAC
The DNA here is from genome assembly GCF_000699145.1 of Aptenodytes forsteri. Taxonomy (NCBI): domain Eukaryota; kingdom Metazoa; phylum Chordata; class Aves; order Sphenisciformes; family Spheniscidae; genus Aptenodytes; species Aptenodytes forsteri. The sequence continues at coordinate 2,255,975 of NW_008796056.1, forward strand.
GCCCTGGTGTAATATAAAGTCCACAGGCAGTAGGAGTTGCCCTTTGACAGCAGCCTATAGGTCTTACCTTAGCTGTCTCACCTCTTCCCTTTCTTTAGGCTCACATGTTCACTTTCTTTGGAATAGGACAAGACCCCTTGTCCTGTTCCCCAGCTAGTGAAGTCGGTGAACATCTCGCATACAGAACTGAAAGTGTGCTCATGCAGAAAATTGGAACAGATTTTAACAAGAAAATAGGGTAGACTGCAAGGATGGGGCACAGAGTTTGGCCAGACAAAGATGTTAACCAGCCACTTGCTTACACACAACGAGCTCCTTTTATTCTCCCTTCTCTCCATTTTCCCAACCTTGTTCTTTCCCAGTCCATCTCAATGTCTCACTTTTTCTGGCCCTGTATCCTCCCAAATAAACCACCCTGCCAGTTGCTTTTCCCTCTTGGTCCCACTTTTGCTACCTTTGTACCCAAACTTGGTATTTCGGATGATGTTACCTTGATCATCTCAGCCATACCAGGCGTTGCTGAAGTGGTTTCCTAGGCCTTGCCACCTCAATTCTCTAGAGGTCCCCAGTGCTCCCCTCCAGGTGTCAGTGGGGTCTGGCTGTTTCTCACACAATTCACCCTTAAACACCTGTAAAATTTGTCTATCCCTCATGGCATTATCCATGTCTTCTTTCACCTTCTCACCCTGTAAGCTGTTACCATCCATCAGTTTCTCATGGCCTGTGCAGCTAGCTAAGCCTCAGGCCAGGGCCTAGTCATCAGCCTGCCCACCTTGCCAGGGACATTTTTATTCATGAAAAGCCAGCTTTGAGGGTTAATTTTCCCACTATTAATCACTTTTTTTGGACAAAGAGTACTCTGGAAGTAGCCTTCTGCATACAGTACTATTGTACAACCTTGACAAGTACAGGTTAAATAACTATAGTAAGGGTGATATTCATTTCATTTGAATTTAAATATGCAGAAATAAGTCATCTAAGTGGGCTAAATCCAGATGACTCCTGTAAATTCTTCACAGGCAATGAAGAAAAGCAGACAACTGATTTGATTTGATCTGATCCCATCATCTGTGCCTTAAGAGGCATTGACTAGTCCTCTAAAAGGAGCTTAGCTTGACATATACCTTTTATCTAGATGATCTGAGGTGCAATGAACTTAAACCTAAGAGTATTCAGGACTAATTAATCATCTTAATCAGTGCAAACATTAATTAGAAGTCATTTTCTCTTTACTAGTTTTTCAAGTTAAATGACTCATCATCCAGATTTGATTGCTGTTTCAGGTTTGAAAGACCCTCCCAAAATCTTTCTCAATGGCCAGGATGCCATTGGCCTTCTTGGCCGCCTGGGCACACTGCCAGCTCATGTTCAGCCAGCTGTCAACCAGCACCCCCAGGTCCTTTTCCGACAGGCAGCTTTCCAGCCCCTCTTCCCCAAGCCTGTAGCGCTGCATGGGGTTGTTGTGACCCAAGTGCAGGACCCGGCACTTGGCCTTGTTGAACCTCATACAGTTGGCCTCGGCCCATCACTGCAGCCTGTCCAGGTCCCTCTGCAGAGCCTTCCTACCCTCGAGCAGATCAACACTCCCGCCCAACTTGGTGTCATCTGCAAACTTACTGAGGGTGCACCCAATCCCCTCGTCCAGATCATCGATAAAGATATTAAACAAGACCGGCCCCAAAACTGAGCCCTCAGTTTTATAACAGCCCTTCTTGCCACAGTCCTCTTAACCACCACTTCAGGTATGCATTTCCCATGCAGTTTCCAGTCATTGCCCTTTCTTACCCTCAGCCTGATGAGCCTTACCTCTCATGACTGACTTGCTGCTTTGTGAAAGGTTTTTTTCCCAATTAGCAACAGGTTCCTTCACTGCTTGGCTAGTATTCATTAGAGTGAGGTGTCACATAGTTTTGCTGCTAGGCCAGGAGAAAAGTATGTCTACAGCATATGTAATGTTCTCCCACAGGTACCCCACCCCTACCCCTTCCTAGCGTGAACACAATCAGACAATATAAAGATCTTTTAAAACCATCTCTAACTTGGAGTTGTGCTCCTGTTTGCAATACAAACACACAGTGTGTCTTGCCACGCCGTTAATCAAGCAAACAGGATTAGAAAACACCTCACTTGTGCTAATTGGCCAAGGTGTTGTTGGTTTTGGAATCTCATCTTTTGCATTTCCATGCACACTAGACTAGTCAGTTCCAGTGTGGTTAAACCTTCATTTAGCTGTAAGAGTAGCTGGATATACCCATGCAAAAATCCACGACCCGCTGAAATCAGTGGGATAACTCATCAGTTGCTCCCTGTTCCTCTGTTTCAATGAAACATTAATCACATGAGTAAACCCAGTGAGATTTGGGCCATGATTTTAAGCAATGGGATTAATTAGGTTTTGTCTTGCTTCTATTTCATACTTAGAGTCCTGCAGACTCAGAGGAGAAAGCCACCGGATTAGAAAAGCTGTATTTTCTAAACAGTTTTGCACAGATGTGGAAGAAACCAGAAAGTGAAAGAACTGGAGAACAGGTCTTTAGATCTTTAATAGTGATGGCATGAGGAAGGCTCTCTTCCTATGCCTGTTCTTGTTCTTGCCTGTCTGGAAATAGCTTGGCACAAAGCTGGTTTGAAAGGGCAGGAATATGTCTGTTTACATTGTGACTGCTTTATCTCAGGTGGAATAAAAGATGAAAACTCAGGGCTTGATTCCCAACTGAAATGAGCATCTCCCCAGCAGTCTGTTCTCACACACCATTTCTTGTTGAGTGCAGCCGAAATGCAGGAGTTCCCCAGATGCTGGGAGACCTGTGACTTTCTTTGATTCCTAAATAAAGGACGGGTCTTCTGAGGATTCTGCTTTGTGAAGCTGATGTTGAAGTCTTCTTCATGCAAACTATCCCAGCAGAAACCCTGAAGCAGCAATGACTTGGCTCATAAGACTGGGGAGAGTAAGCTTTGTTAAGGTTCACTAACCTTAGCATACTCAGGGGGAATTTTTAAGCACTGGTAATAATTTCACTTCAGGTTCCACCCTCCTTCTGTCTCAGTGTAATGTAACATACATCGCAGCCAGAGATTTAGTGGCCTTGGATTAAGTTCTGTTTCCAGACATGGTCCTGAGCACTGCCTTTTATCTCTCCTTGCTGGAGGCCTGTTGAAAAAACTACAACCTCAATATTTTTACAGGGGGGAAGATTGCATGCTGGGGGTTCGGGTTTGTGTCTTTTTACTTTCCTTGAACTTAAAAATACCTACTGGGATTTTGTTCCCAGTTTCAAAACAAAACAACCTCTCTTAAGAGAGACCAAGCATGGGAAATGTGAGGTCAAATACTCAGTGGAAGCATCCTAATGAAACTTACGATGACAGTGGATGTTGTTGTGCAACCTTACCTTGGTGGTGGCTGATATCTGCCATAACAACACACTGAAATACATGGCACTGAGAGAAAATACGCTGAATGTCTGAGAGTCACCCTGACATGTTTCTGTGATGGCGACTAAGTCATAGCTATCCTGCTGCACAATGGCTTCCAGCTCCTCCTGTTTGCCGCTCATGCTGTGTGCATTGGTGTAGATGCACTTGAGCTGGGCTAAAGTTTGTAGATAATATACAAGGTGACTGTGAATAATTTGATCTGGACACATGAAACAAAAATAGCAGATCTGCCTGTAGCAAAACTTCTATCTTGTGAAGTTACTTCTTCCCAAGTGAGCTGTGACCCTGCAGGGTAGGCAGATTGTAATCAAACCAACTAGAGACTATAGACATTAGGGAGATGTTCAGGAAAGATGAAAAGTCAGCCAAATAATTATAGCTGTGAGCGCTTTTGATTACCCTCCACATGATCAAGATTACATATTCAAAAAGCTAGGAACTTGGCCACTGAGTACCTTATTGCTGTTTTTGTCTTGACATTTAGAAAGTGCCTCTTAGCTAAGACTTATGTTGATGACTTTTATATTCTAAAAATATTATTTTTCTTAATGTTTATAAAATATATATTTAAAGTAGTATTTAATTTATTTTATATACATTGATAATTCAGAAATTTAATTATTCTAGAATTTTTATTTTATGGAAACAATTTTTTTTTGTTTCTGGATTTAAAGAATTAAAAGTATCAGAATTTCTTGCAGAACAGAGTTCCTTTTTTCCAGCCATCTCTGTTCAGGATTCAAACCATGAATGTTTTGTTTAACCTCCATTGCTATGATATACTCTCTCCAGCTAGCCTTCTGATTGACAAAAGAAGCTCATAAATACAGGCCAGATGCAGGAAAAATTGTATAAAGCCAGAAAGGGCTTTCAACCAAATTTCTTACACCAAAAGTCACAGAATTTTCTCTCTTTTCCAGCCCAGCATCCTGGAAGAGTTTCCAAATGAACTCCCAAGTCAGCCAGTCTCCCCATTAAAGCATTTGCAAACCCAGCCTGAAACATGATTAATCTCCCAAAGATTATTATGACGCAGCTTTCACATTCCAGCAAAGGACTCTCTTTTCTTTGGCACCGCAAGATCTCTCAGACAATAAAACAACACATTCAACCTGCAAATTGAACAAAACCAGAGGTGAGATGTATGGCTAAAAGCAAAACAGGTCCAGTTCAAACCCGTGTGAGAAAGAACCTGCAACAGAAACTCATGTTCTCCCTGTCTTTCAGCACAAACACAAAGTTGGGGGGGGGAAAGGAGTTGTCTGGGGTTTTTCTTTACTGTAGTGTCTGTGCATCTACCTTTAGGATAATCAGGTAACCACAAATACTTGTCTCTGGGCCACAATATATGAATGTAAAATATACAGAGCTGGAAGGTAAATCTGTACTTCTCCTTGCAAAGCATGACAGACAAATTCTCGCTCAGGATTTTTGGATGAGTATTTCTGCTAGGCATATGTGCCCATCTACTTCTTTTCCAGCTCATTTTAAAGTTGTTTTTTTTTTAAAAGGCAAAAATTTCACACCTTAAGCAACAGACTTTTGGATCCAAGCATATTACTTGTAAATTAATTAATTTGTGAGCCACAGCTTCACAGCATCACAATTAATCAGTGATTATTCCCTTATCTTACAGCTGGGAATCTGAAGCAATGACAGGCAAGATTTGGAGGGGAGACAGGAACGGATCCACAAGATCCTAGTGTGTAAACACTGTGTTGTTTCTTTGATCTGACCATTCAGCAATTCTAAAATGTACAGGAAGATACGATTTATGCAGGGTGAGGTTCTGCTGACGCCATTCTCATCTGGTATCCTCTGCTACAACTACTAGGTGAGACTATCTCATGTCATTAACAGGATACTATTCAGGCTGAGCGAGCTAGAAATCTAGCAAGAACTGCAAGCTCTTTTCATGCTAAATTGAACTCTGAATCACCTGTACCTGTGGTGTTGAGAAAAAAAGGTCAACACACTTTCCAACCGATTTTTACCGATATGTTTTGTCCTGTTAACACACAATGCATATGTTTACTTTGTAAATCAATTTTTGTTGGGGCTTTCTTGAGAATGATGTGTTTTAATGTTTGGTGTTTTTTTGTTTGGGTTGGGTTGGGTTTTTTTTTACTCTGAATGTTCAAGACTTGAAATGCATCTAGTAAAAATTACCAGCTTCTAGTCATTGGACTCAAGATAAATGACGCAAGTGAGGACAACTATTTTTAAAAGTCAACAACAAGAAGGGAGCTAATTGGGCTTCTTGGGAGGGTCAAAGGTAAGTTAATCTTTAGAAATGAGACAGAGTCTGATGCAAAGTCATGAAGCTGCCTGACATCAGAAGATAAGATTTTAGCTGCACTTTGTCCTTTTTAGGGGGAAGATTTAGAACTGACAAAAACATGTGATGGGAACTGGTAAGAAAAAAAACCGTGAGTGAACAATAAGATCACTTAAAACAACTGATTAGGACTTCTGTTGTTGTTTCACTGTGTGTCACTTCTCTGTTCCTCTTCTCTTTGAATTGCAGTTGCAGATCATGTGAAGACAGCTATAAGACTCCTATTATCAGATAACCGGCCTAGCCTCAGGCTTCAAAGTGAAGAAGCTCTTTCTATCGATTCACATTTCTTCACAAAATACTGATAGGCTAATTTTGTGTCAGCAGGCTCTGAGTGGCATCTGTCCACCACATCACTAATATCGTGGTGTTACCAGGTACTGCTTGTCTTTCACAGACTAAGCCATCAAAAAAAAAAGATCATCAAAATGTCAAAGTAAGCTTTCAGATTGATTCAGCAGAAGTATGACTGTGTGGAGTGTGTTTTGCTGGCTGGTCCAGTAGGGGCAGGATCAATAATCATGAAATCAGACCTTCAGGGGTGACCTATCCTATTCATGGTTTGGCAACACAATTGCTGTATCACCTCTGCATTGTCCACACAGGCTGTTAAAGAGCCTTTGGCCCCATGCAGTTACTTCCTTAATAGCTAGTACTGTACTTAGACATTAGAAGGGAATGTCCTAGAAATCCCCCTGGAATAAACCCTGGAACAGCTCTGATGGATGGAAACATCCTGTATTTATTAGCACCATTTGTAGAGCTCAATGAAAAGCAAAGAGCTCCTTGACGGAGTGATTTGCAAAGACCACACCCAGATAAAGGACAGCGCAGCCCCACAGGGTAATGAACCCTGCATCCATTCCACCCATCTTTAAGCACCTAAAAGTACATCTATGCTGCTAAACAAAGAGTGCCAAAAAGCAAGCTGAAGCACTGGACCTATACGGTTTGCACTGCTGGTTAGCTCTTTCTCCCCCTGGGTTTGTTTTGGACCATTCCAACTAGATCTCCCCGAGAAACACCTGCTACAAAGAAGGCCAAGTCCAAACAGTGTGAAAATGAGTTAGTAACTGATAATTGATTTAGCAGTACAGACAGTTTCATTTACATAGTCAAGTTAGGCACATGGTCACCCATGCTGTCCACTATACTCAACAACAACCTCCAAATTCTAGGATCTGAGTTACTGTCTGATGGTTTCTTCTCCACTGACAAAGGATACAAATGTACTTTACTAACCTACATAGCTCATTTAAGCACACAAACCCGTAGCTTCCTACAATCTGGTATTCATCATGTTGTTAGTAATACACTGGCAAAAAATGGATGAGTATCTCCCCATTTTGCTAATGGATGTTCATCAAAGTTATAGGCAGCAAATTCCCTAAAGTGGACATGCAACCAGCTGCCAGCAATATTACAAGTTTTGTGTCTTATGATAAGCATAAGAAAGAAGTTCCTAAATCTAAGTGTATGAGCAGAATCAGTGCCAGGGACAGTAGAAAGCACTTGCAAAATTTCTGGAAAAGCATGTAAGATATACACTTTCTGCCTGAAGGCAGTGCACTGCATATCAGCAGCATTCAAGAGGAAGTGGCTGCTGTCTGCTGTTCTCAGAACTATGAATCAAGAGTTAATCATCCTCCTGAAGTCACAAGGCATTATGTTGTGGTTTGAACGCATCAGCTCAGAGATCTTTTATGAATCCTGGCTACTAGTTAGCTAACTGCCTTTGCCTATTTCAAAGTCATTTGACCTGAGGAGTAATAGTCGATGTAATTAGATCTATTAATGGTAAATGCAGGGTTTGTAGGATACATGCATCACTATTTTTTTTTTTTTTCTTTTTTGAACAAAAACTGCAAAGCTCTCTGAAAAAGAAACACTAACCTATTTATTATATTTGCTCTCTGGTTGCAATTACCTTGCCTCTTTTCCCAGTTCATTACTAAACCCTCATTTTGCAAAGCTACTTTAATAAACCTCTGCTCTTTATTTCCTACTTAAAGCTTACCCCTTGTTCCTTTCTCCAGTCTCTATTATTACACCGCAATGATCATCAGAGTGCATGAAGGCAGTTGTCAGGTTCCAAGAAATATTTTATGTGTAGCTAGGCTCGTGTATATGCATGAAGCATTGGTGAATGAGTAAATTTCATTATGTTTTATGTTAGCACAGTCAGAAAACAGCTGAATGCTCGTTGAAAAACAAATAGGCAACAGCTCAGGAAAATCTATTAAAAGTATTGAACAGAGCTGGCTAGTAGAGATGCCATGAATGTATGCAGCTTGGCCCTTTGGCTTTCACTAGAAATGGTAGGTATTGTCTCTGGGAGGTGTAGATGATGGGCTGGACTGCAGCTGGATGTCTATGCTTTTGATAAATTAATATACATCTTTGGAGAAGATTTTGGCTCTCAAGTAATAGGAAGAGACCATATTCCCCTATCATTTTTCCCTGCTTGGGACCACCTACAAGAACATCTCTACTTGATAATTACTCATTTCTCCCGAGGAATCAAAATGTTAAAGCACTGCCCAGCTTCACAGATGGTGAACTTGGGTGCTTATATATGAGTTGTACAAAGTCACATGTGGAGTCTGTGACTTAGTCAGACTTCCTTCTTCCATTACCCACTTCCTCCACCAGTCCAGACTAGGTGATTTCACTACATACGAAGTTGCCATGGAAGCTGTGCTCTGCTAAACACATCTCTCTGCCAGGTGTGTGTAGCTCTCACTATTGTGAATACGAATTGCATGAACCCTTCAAAGGAGGAAGAAATCCCCTGAGGTTTTATCTCCAACTTGTTTTCCAAAACCCAAATTACTCTCTCTGTGTTCCATTACTGCACGTTTTATCTGAAAACTAGATCATTTTGTCATTAAAGTCTTGGTTGGCGGCTCATTCTTTAGAAAAACATATGTTCATGTTCATTTTTGGAAAAATAAAACCAGTGAAATATTTAAACTGAAAACAGCCTTTCCCAGTTGTACCCTGGGACCAATGGTTAGCGCATGTTGTTAGTAGCCCAGAAGTCAGCAAGACCTATAAATGGTGATCTGACTCCAGCTCCATGAGACAAAGATCCAGTAGCAAACAGGGCACTGAGACCTTCTTAGCAAGGTCCATGAACTGCACAACCATGCTGCCCTCTGACTCTTACCAAAATGAGGTGGTGTCCTGGTGTCCTACTAGAAAGAGTTCAGATGCTCTAATATAAGTAGCCCAGCTTCTTTGTGTGCTTCATTTCTAAGTTCGTATTTGATCGTGCCAAAATTTGGTCTGAGTAGAAAACCTTTTGGCAAGATTGTGTGAAATAAATTCAAAGATTCTTAGAATTAATATTGTTTCAGAATTATTATTTTTTTCTGTGTACAAAAAGAAAAAAGAAAAGGCTTTCAGGATTAGTCCTCACAGTGAGATCTTTTACTCTGCGGTAATGAGTAATTCCAAGCCCCTGTGCTTCCACCCACACACACCACAAATGTTAACTTCATGTTAACCTAATAGACTTTGTCCAGCCTAGCTGCTGGGTAATGACGGCTGCTTCTTGCAAGCCAAGAACACAAAAGAAGTGGATGTTATGGGATGAATTGTTGCTTAGTCCCTTTCAGCCGCAGCTCTCTCCACAGTCAGAGGATGGTATTTCAAACCCCATGCACTCTGCTCTGCCTGAGACCTTTGAACAGTGCTTGGCACCACACTGTTTTAGTGTTGTATGCACCAGGCTTTTCCTGCAAAGGAGGGAGCAACAGGACAGCCCAGGTCAGGCAGGGAGAACTTCTCTTCAGCTGGAGCCCATAAGCCACGGGGATTCCTCTGCTCACATAAACATCAGTGTGCTTCTCAAGAGCTGCTCAGCAATTTGCCCATAAAACTCAGGAATTCAGGTATCGAGTATCATTCAGTATCACTTTAGCATTTTAGTTAGTGCTACGCAGGTTTTTTTAGGGAGAAAAAAATGCATAGCATTCTTATTGACTGCTTTAGGATAACAAACCTCTCATAGGCACCCCCTTCTTGAGAAGGAGAGTTATATTAAACATTAAATGGAAATATTAATGTTCCATTAAATGGAACATTAAACATGGAAACATGCTTTGGTTCACATCTGTCTGGAAGCTTTAAGCTAATCCCAAAGGCTGATGAGTTGCAAATTTTAATGTGCAGCTGGATTGTCTGAGCACTATGGTTCATGTTCGTGAACATGGACCTACAGCCACTCTCCCAGATGCTTGTGGCAAACCTTCTGCCTTGGGTAACCCACCTCTGCACCTCCAGCCTCAGCTTGAGCTGGTATGCCAGGCTGTGGTCTAGCAAGGCTGTATTGCATGTGTGTTGGACACATGTATTGTATATGTTCTGTCCTACCAGCTCAGCTGAGATAGCAACATTAACACCAGTGAGATCTGTCACCCTAAATTATACCTTTTTCCTTTCTTCTCCTCTCTATTATTTGTCCCAAATGCCTTTTTAGGTAATGAGGTATCTGGGCACAACAGTTTGCCTCCTTCTGCCTTGGGTAACCCACCTCTGCACCTCCAGCCTCAGCTTGAGCTGGTATGCCAGGCTGTGGTCTAGCAAGGCTGTATTGCATGTGTGTTGGACACATGTATTGTATATGTTCTGTCCTGCCAGCTCAGCTGAGATAGCAACATTAACACCAGTGAGATCTGTCAGAGCCCTAAATTATACCTTTTTCCTTTCTTCTCCCATCTATTATTTGTCCCAAATGCCTTTTTAGGTAATGAGGTATCTGGGCACAACAGTTTGCCTGCAGCCTCCGGATTCTGCCAAGATATTAATAATCAATCTTCAAACTTCTTTGAGGGTTATGTCTAAAAACAAACTGCTGGTCTTTCTTGTTCTGCTCTTATTTTGTGCCTCATGAAACCACTCAGACCTTGACTCTGTAGCTCTCCCCTGGAGAGATGTAGTGAGATCTCTACATGGGCAATTTAGGCAGGAAATGCAACCCAACCACCACCCCAAAACCTCAACCATAAGCTAATAGCCAGCAAAATTACAGATGACCAGTAAAGCAGGAGTTAATCCAGTGTTGATAATACATTTCTGTGTCTTCTGATTTTGTTTTTTCATGCTTGCTTGAAAACAAAACTCTGAACAAAACCAGCTGCTGTGAAATAAGTGAAGTGAAAACACCAAATGTAATGTCACCCTGGAGAACACAAATTAAATATATTGCGAAACTAGTTATGAGAAAGCCCTTAGTTTGCAATGTGCTTGTTTTTCTAGACAGGCTCTTGATCAATCAGTATGTGTCCAACTGGCTAACAAATCTCGTTATGATCTTCCTAAAATGGAGGCAAGTGCTGGGTTTCACACATTTTGGCTTTTAACGCTAACGATTAACAAATCCTTCCTACTAGGTAAGGAGCAATCACAGGGTTGTAAAAGCAATCTTGACTGCTTAAATAATCTAATATTTCACACACACACATGTACACCGTATTTTTGGGTATCTATCTGTGCTAACCTTGAGTTTGCAGAAGGATTTGACATCATTGCACACTCAGCAATGGAAGCTCTTTGCTGTAGCATTCAGTCTGTGTTCAGCAGTTCTTCCACAGGCAGGGAGGTAATCGCCCAGAAGAGGAGAGGATGTAAGTGAGAGAGGTTGTGAACTCAGGAGGTAGAGAAACAAGTAGCAAAGCAAGAAGGAGTGTGAAGAGCAATGAATGGGCACTTCACACTGGGAAAGAGAAGGGTAAACTCTTCTGACTCCTTTTGCCAGTAAGCAAAGAAGCGATACGATCACTTGACACTTGCCTGACAGTTCTTTGGACAGAAGTGTCATTTATTTTTGTAAAATGAAGTACACAGCTGTATTCAATCCCTTCTGCTATAAATGAGCTTTTGGAAAGTCCAGAGTAGGGACTGCACTTTGCCTCTCCTGTGAATGGGGGAGGACAACCTTGTAGCAGAAACATCACCTCAGAGCTGGGGGAGATCTGGGCGCTGTTTGCCAAACTGCTGCAGGTTCACAGTTGCCGATGCTGTTAATCTCAGTACAAACCTGCCAGCTGGGGTGTCTTTCTTCCTCTTACAACTGTATTACATGGAGGCTTAACCTTTCCTTCCTCAAATGCACAAAGCTGCTAGCACCCACTGTCACGCAGGAAACCCTGGCAGTACAGACCTTAAAATGACCCCTCTACCCCAGGGCCTCAGACCAACCGAAAAGCAAAGCAGCACACGCAAGATAATCCCACCAGGCTGACAGGATACACCAGAAAACAGAGGAATTTGTGCTGACCACACATCTCTGCTCTCTTCTGACAACTACAGGCCACTGTATTTCAGCTGAACCTCAACTTACCCAGACCAAGCCCGACTACATCCCTCCAGAGAGCTGTGCTTCGTGAGCCAGCTGAACTCCTCGCTGCCCAGAAAGGGGAGAGGGCGCTGCCAGCAGCACAGGTGTATGTCAGGGGGTGTGCTGGCTCCATTCCCAGCACTGGAGAGAGCTTTCTCCTGCCCACAGGGTGCCACCAGTGAAGGAGGGCTGATTGCTTTCCCATGTCCTCAGGCCATTTCAGGACTGTTTAAAACTCACAAGACCTCTCACAGTTTCTTTCTGCATCCAACCTGCCCCTGTACCATGGATATGGGGTAAAGAGATGACTGCAGTTCTAAATCAGGCAAGCATCATATGCCCCATGTGTTTGTTGGGGCTAAACAGTATGGTTTCATTGCCCTCTTACAGCATTGCAGAAAGACATTGGGCAAGGCTTTCCCTGTGGTGTCATCATTAAAACAGAGCCAAGGTCCTCACAGGGTTGCATGGTATGAGGATTACAGGCAACAGGAGATATTCAGACTGGATATTAGTAAAAGTTTTTTTTCACCATGAGGACACTCAGACAGTGGGACAGGGGCCAAGAGAGTTTCTGCACTCTGTCCTTGCAGGTTTTCCAGACCCAACTGGATAAAACCCTCTGCAACTTGACCTCATTCATAACTGATCCTGCTTTGGCCAGGAGGTTGGAGTAGAGATGCCCGACGTCCTTCCCAACCCAAATCATCCCATGATCCTACACACTTTGGACCTCTTCTTTTGCAGGTGGATGGAAAAGAAGTCTCCAAGTGCTCTTCATTAAAGCCTGAGATCTTCCTGCTCCATGCTGTTGCTCAGGAAGGTGAGCTTCCCTGTGCAGGGACTTTTTCCCCTGCTCCTGCAGGAACCTGCTGTTAGAGACTTTCCTCTCTACCTGAGGTAGTGGAGGCCATGGTGTTGAAGCAGAAAGCTGAGAAAGTCTCTGCTTACATATATTTTGTCAAATATAGTTGGGAAGGAAGGGAGAACAAGGAGAAGCCAACTTAGTCCAAGCCTTCACAACCCCTTCCAGAACTTCCAGAGCCAATGACTTCAGCAAATGTCTGCAGAAGATTTCAAAGGAAGGAGAGAAGAAGGAGAACACAACCTCTCCTTATTTTCTGTGTTTCCCTAGAAAGAGACTCACCGTTCCCACAAACGGCAGGGGCTTTGGGCCACAACTGCAAAAAGTACAGCTGCATCCTTACACATATGAGAATGCAAGTATTGTTCTGAGGAGCTGAACTTACGCATGTTTGGCAAGCAGGTGCTTCCCTGTATGCACATAATTTGTGAGCAGAGCTTGACTGCTCTTTAACATTATCTCATTCATAAACTGTGGCATCAAAACAGTGCAAAACCCCGTGAGGAAAACCCAAATAAAGCTTCAAATGGCCATTTCTGAAATACCTCCTGTCAGGCCTTACATCACTTTAAGAGACAAATTACATCTGTTGGATATGTACTTCTAGCCATTGTCTTGAATTGGACAATCGGATAGCCAGTCCATCTTCTGAGGATATTCAACTTTTCTACCCCATCTAGAAAAGATTGGCCCCATTGCTGTATATGTGCTGTGCTGAGAAATGGCAGACACCTGATTTAAAAGTAAGATTAGATAACTGCAGTAAGATCACGGGAGCAGAGGTGAAAAGGCAGCCTTCACCTGCACAGAGCAGAGCAGTGTGATTGCCAGCCCCGTGCCTGGCCCAGCCTGTGTGTCCTGTGTGTTTGTCCCATGCTGGCTTCAGGCTGCTGTCGAGCAGAAGTCCAAGACAGGGATGACACTTCAGGCTGCATGTCCCTGAGTATCTTTGCTGTATGTGAAGCACTGTTTTGTTGGTACCTCCTTGAATAGATGTTCATACTGCCTTGAGCAGGTGCTAAGGAGTATTTAGCAGGTCAGGGAAGACAAGAGGTTTTCTCTCTCAGTCTGAGGAGTGTTAGCTTTATTCCAAATAACATCAAAATCTGAAAGTGCCCCTCCAACAGGCATTCAGCACCACAAAAGGAAGTTGTTTTCATGTGCTCTGAGCAGGCTTTGTCAGCAATATTGTGGGCTACCCGGGGAGAATGACAATGATTCCTTACTGCTGCAGTGACCAGGAAACCAGACGGGGATTTTGATGTACCCAGTGCAAAACCAGAAATTATATCCACATCATTTAAGCAAGGCTTGGTTTCATCAGTACTCAAACCAAAAATCCCCATGCTTCATAAAATAGTGTCAGTGTCCAGAAAGGGACGTTTTCCACCACTGTACTCCTGTGTGCCAAAATCGGTTGTGGCCTTGGAATTACCATACTAAAGTAATCATCATTTTGGGTAACTATGAATCAAGTGATATTTGATGCAAGCCTGGAAGATGTTCTCTCCAGTGCCTCTCCCACATTTCTGTGACAGTAATTACTTCAGGATTGCATGAATGTATTCTGCATTTTTAACTTCTCATGCAAAGTGTCCGTGTACTGTGAGGCAGGGTGAGAAGATTGATTTATACTGTCTCTTAAACAGATGGGCCAGACCCTGCTCCTGATTGCAGTTTCATGCATCTGTTTATACTCATGTGAAATGGAGGTTAGATGCAAAGAAAATGTACCGGCGTATGGCTCAGTGCTCCAGGCTTCATTTCTCTCCTCCCATCTCAACACTGCTGTCTTAGAAACTATGGCTAGTGTAAATAAATGTAAATTCCCTGCGAGGGTGTCATTGCACACAACTCCAGAGAACACGGTGGGGTTTCCGCTATGTGATGGCATGCAAAGTCTGTCTGTGGATCAACACAGGAATGTTATCACTATGAAAATAATCAGGTCTGAAGGGCTAAAACCTGGAGAAAATGTGTATTTTCAGTCTTACAGAAGCCTTCTTTTATTGCTTTGGCATTTGTAAATTTGCATGACGTTATCCAATGAACCAAATGCATTAAATAATGCATTGTTTATAGTGCAACAGTACCTAGGAGTTGTAGGACTCTACTGGGGTAGGTCCTGCACAAAAACAAAATAAAGAGACAGCTCCTAACCCTTGTACTCTGTCCCCCTGTGATTATCCACGTGCTAGACAAGACAATAACTAGAGACAATAGATGGGGAGTATCACAGAGGCTCACAAAATCAAATTAGGCAGGTGATAGATTCAAAAATAAACTTTATTTAAACCAAAATTGTTTAGCAGAAAACTAACTAGAAATGAGGCGTCAACACTCCGACCTGTAGTAAACTACAGGTTCAGGGTGGTGTACGAGGGATTAATACTGCACAGCTGGCTTCAGAAACGAGGATCCAAAATGTGCACAATCACTCACCTATGAGATGAGGGCTCTCAACCTTGAGGAGTTTCCTTGGGCGGCGTCCCGACCCAAGGGGAGAGTCCCCGACTGCAGACCCGCTGCTCCGAGGAGGACTGGCTCCACTTGCCCTCCGGCGGGGCTCCATTGATACCCTAGTCGAATCTGATCTGTGGTCAGTTCTAACTGGCTGAGGGCCTTGACTTTCTTACCCCTCGCCCGAGGTGTATACGTGACCGTAATCACTGGCCCAAAGCGTGTGTGACACGATCAGCACGCCACTGTAAAGGCGCGAAAGTAAGGGCGCGAAAAGTGAGGATGCAGTGGTCTTAATGCCCCCAGTCTTTGTCAGGGTGGGTGCACCTGCCACAGGGAGTACAAACAAAGACATAGTGAGAAACTAGCCCTCAGCTTCTTGCCCAAAGTGGTGTGAAGCAATCCTAAGGTTAATGCAAGTGAGCCCTGCAGCTCTGTAATAGGTCTGATATTGCTTCCAATAAAGTAAAAATTGCTTGCAAGAGGGAACAAGCAGAGGAGAATCAAAGCAGAAATGAGAAGCGAAAAACTGAGAACAGCAAGATAAAAAAAAAAACAGAAAACATAATACACTGGATAGAAGAAGGAGAAAAAATAGAGATGGTAGTTTTATAATTTTTAAGGCTCAGGTGATGCTGTGACATGTGACACCAACTACTGGCAGAAAATTGCACATAACAAAAATATTTTTTGCTTTTCTTTCTAAAAAAGCAAATGCAAAAAAGGCAGAGGTCTTGTTCAGCGTGGGTGGTACAGCTGTTTTGTGGTGAATAAGACATATCTGCTGCAGTACGGATAAGTGAGGGCTCAGGGCTCGCGGCATGTCCCTCTGCTTTCGACATGGTACCACTTCCACCTGCACGAACTGGCATGCACTTGACATGAGTTGGGAACAAATTTGGAGCCCTGGAGCCTGCTCTGCTCCATCACTGCACCCTCCTCCCCTGACTAATTAGCACTGTGTATTTTAACAGACAGGCTTTTTGTGCTCTCCTGCTGCATTTTGTGTTTATGACAACTTCAGTCAAAGCAAACCACCTTTGCCTCCTGTTAGCTATCTCATGCCATACAATGCAGGTGTGCCAATTCAGAGTATCACAAGACAACTCATTCTTGTAATTTTGCATTTAAAAGAAGTCAAAGCATCCCTATTCATGCGGATGATATCCAAAAATCTTATGTATTTGTGTGCTGATGTTCCAAAGACTGTTGTGGCACAATCTCAGAGCATTGGCATGTTTTAAGGCATCTCAAAATAGGTGCAAATTCCTTTTAAGCATCTTGGACATAGTGGTTTTGTTAAAAATATTTTAGAAAATTACATCTGAAAATTATGGGAACATTTCCTTTTTTTCTAAAAAAAATGAATGAATACACACTGAATGGCTTGCTGCAAGTTTCTCAAACATATTCATAGCTGAAAGTCTCATGTTTAAAGATGAGATAGACTCAAGACAACTAACTCAGTGGCTTTATAGACTAAAAACAGAAGAAGCATCTTCTGACACTCAATTTATTCTATTAAAGCCAACACCAAGTCAGTTAAGATTTTCTCTGAAGAGAAATTTTGGTCTCTTTGAAGGAAGAAAATGATCAGCTATTGAATAACAGAAATGAACAGCCTAGTGTTGTTATTTTCTTAGTTTAGCATCATTCAGAAAATAGGCAATTTTAAACCTGGTGGCATATGTTACTGTGATTTCTTTAGGTTCCTACTGTGGGAAACAGTGGGAACAGAAAGAGGCTCCTTCAAAGAGCAATTCAAAACAGGAGTCTAAATTAGGCTCCTTAAAGTATTCTTAATATGTTTTATATGCATGCCTACTCATTCTTGCAGAATTGTAGGACTGGAGGTGTGCCTCTGGGTCACCGAGCTCCGTCTGGGCTGTGGCAAACAGGCACTCTGCGGTCCTTCACTCCGCTCCACCCTAAGGGCACTCCCAGTTTCCCCCCTTCTCTGGGATAACCCAGCTGCTTCCAGGTTAGGAGCCACCTTCTGATTTCCAAACTGAATTTTGACCTGGCCAGTATGTGCCCATCTGCTGCTCTGCCAGCGGCCATTTGGCTTCAGGTTACACACGTCCTCGTCTCTGGTGTCACCTCCCCCAGTGCACTAATAGCCAGCAATGGTGTGTTCTGCATTTCATAATTGCCTGGATGCAAGGAGTGAATGGCAGAGCTGATAATAAACTTCTTTATCTCCTTTAAATGGAGACAACCAAAGTGCACTTGGAAAACCTGTGATTTGGATTGAAGTCTGATTGCATCTGTGTCTCAAAAGGGCTGAGGAATAGCCTCAGATAAAAAGCTTTTTAATTTAATAAGTAAAACAAGGTGAAAGAGAAAGAGTCCAAGACAGACTTCATTTTTTTGTGGCCCTGGTTTGGAAGGAGTAAAAACCAATTAGAGACTGAAGTTGGTGATAAACAGGAAGGCAATTACAGAAAGTTTTCTTGGAGATGTTACATTTTTTTCCTGCCAACCTTCAGGTTTGATGAAAAAATGGAACCTTTTGGGTTGGCAGCATTTCAGAAAAAGTGCTACAAACTGACAAGCTCTTGACACACTTTAAAATGCATCTGTTGTATAATCCACAAGGCAGCTTGTAGTAGCAAGTAAAGAAATAAAAGAAAAAAAAAAAAAGAAAAAAAGAAAAAGCATCCAGCGTTTGTTTTCAAAACTCAGGGTGGAAAAGCAATAATGAATATTTGACATATGCACATGGCTCTTTGGTATGCACAGAGTTTAACTGGCATTTGGCTTTGAGGTCACACCACACAGCTGCATATGCATATTCACCCTGTGCAGCCCTGTTTTAAAACTAGGCAGGACTTCAGCTGAGTTATAGGTAGTAATCACAGAAAGGATGTCCACTAAGCACTTACAATTGCAAATATCCTTTGGTTTTTCATTCTTTCTCAAATAGCAGCATACCTGATATAGTACTGGAAGGTTTCTTGTGGTCTGCAGGCAGCACTACATAGCAATAAACAGAAGCGTTGGTATTTGAGTGGGAGCTTACCTTGTTCAGTCTCCATTTAGCAGTTGATAAAGCACAGGAACGATTTATGGGTGCCCTCAGTTCACCAGCTCCTACCAGGCAGTAATGGTCTATGGTGCATATAAGTAAATGTGCTCCACAGACCACAGCACCCCTTGCTGCACTGAACATGTCTTTGTCACCAATTTCTGAGGGAGCTCACCCAGGCAGGGCAAGCACCATTAACAGCCTCCTGGATGATTCAGGCTCCCAGAAGTCACACGAGTGCATGCACAGAGGACCTGTGTGCTATGACCAAACTTTGCATCACTGTGATTGAGGCAGCGCTCAAGTCCGTGGCACAAAACCGATTTGGTTTTGCAACAGGCAGCAGAGCACCCCTCTGCTGGGATATGGATTTGTGTTTGTAGCTGTTTGTAACTGGCCAGTAACTTTTCAGTATCTTGAACATCCTTGGGTAGTTAAGATACTTCTATTGGTATTTCTTGGGAATATTGTTTCAGTTTTGTCTAAGGTTAATAAGCAATTTAAGAATATCATCCAGAGATCTGCCCCAAGGCTGGATAGTTATGAGTGGCAGATTATGGATATATGGGTTTATGTTGGGACATAAACCCCACCTCAGGACAGCACTGAATGGATGATCGTTTTGTCTGGAATAGGCAGACCCTTGTGCAAACCAGTGCTTTTAGCAAACTGCTGACTTGCACCTCAGAATACAAAAATATGCCAGAAGCCTGGGAGAAGTTGGTTAGATCACGAATTAATTAGTCCCATTATGGAGTGCAGTTCAGCACTCCAACAAATCCACTGCTGTGACTGTAGCGAAAGAGATGCTGCCGTTGCCTTCCTCCAGCTCCTGCCTGCCTCTCTCCTGCCTTACATTCGACCCAGCAACCATCTAGACACAGGTTCAGTGAGTGGTTCAGTGAACCAATGCAATGGAAAAATACTCCTTTTTTGGGACGGTGTCCTGGTTTTGGCTGGGATAGAGTCTAGTAGCTGCAGTGCTGTGTTTTGGATTTAGGATGAGAACAATGTTGATAACACACCGATGTTTTAGTTGTTGCTAAGCAGTGCTTACACCAGTCAAGGACTTTTCAGCTTCCCATGCTCTACCGACTGAGAAGGCTGGAGGTGCACAAGAAGCTGGGAGGGGGCACAGCCAGGACAGCTGACCCCAACTGGCCAAAGGGACATTCCATACCATGGGATGTCATGCTCAGTGCATAAACTGGGGA
>NW_008796056.1:2282890-2289714 GCF_000699145.1 Aptenodytes forsteri
GGTGAGCAATTGCATTGTGCATCACTTGCTTTGTATGTTCTTTTATTATTATTGTTATTATTCTTACTATTTTATTTTATTTCAATTATTAAACTGTTTTTATCTCAACCCACGAGTTTTCTCACCGGTGGGGGGGAGTGAGCGAGTGGCTGTGTGGTGCTCACTTGCCAGCTAAGGTTAAACCATGACAGACAGCGTGTTAGGTTTTTTTGTCTGATCACTTTGCTCACCTGTGACTGCTCAATCTCTGGCTTTGATGCCACAAAAGCCCCTGCTGGGCCTGGTGGAAGAGGAAGAAAGGAAGAGGCAGAGCAGGACCGTTCTTTGCATTGGCAGCCTGGAATTCCACCAGCTAAAGCAGAACATCAAACTGCAAACAAACACCAGGAAAGGGAAATGAGTTATCATTTTAACTGTTTACCTATTTGAAAGTTGACTGGAAAGCCTAAACATAATGGATATTCTTGGAGGTTTTTTATTATTGTTTTATTTCAACATGATACAGCTGTATTGCTATCAGGATTTCTACTTTTCATGGCCATCCAATTTCCCACCTGACCCACGCATTGTAACATCAACATGCAGGACACTAGATTAATTTAACCTTTCTGTCTTTTTTCCCCCCAGTTCTTAACAGTGAAAATAATAGTGTTTACCTATGGGGTTGTGCAGATAACTAATTATTTCAGGTTTGTAAAACCCTTTACCCTTTGAAGATTAACATGCTCATAGGTACCAAGCGCTCAGACAGAAAAGCTGTTTGTATATGAGATGTGATGGTTCTGAAAAATGGCATTTCCCTTCAGTGAAGGCAACTCTGAGAAGGTCACTTTGATTTTATGATCTTCTTCACCTTCTTTTATTGGATCACAAGGCTGGAGGGCTCTCCAAGAGGTCACCATCCTCTCAGTACCAGCTTATGTCTTCCAGTACAGGCTGGATGTGCTCTGGGGAGATGTTTCTGGACTCTCAGCAGCTCATCCATATCTTTCTGGGAGTGGCTACACCAAATTGGACCCAATCATCCAGCTGACACCTCCTTGATTCCTTGATGCTGTAATATTCTACAGATTTAAATACCTGAAAGAAAGAAGATTTTAAAGTCGAGTTTCTCCATATTAAAACTTACTGAGCTCCTGGCAGTTTTTAAGATAATGGGATTTTCTTGTTGCTTCTAATTACAGCAATATTTCCTGTTATTCCCCCCTAATTGGAACATTAGCTGCATATTTTAATAGCATCTTAATCAACACGGAATTAACACTGTTATTTCAATAGTCATTTACAATAACCAAAGTAATAGTTTCCAGGAAGCCTCCATCCAAATTTCCTAACTTTCTAAATAGGAGTGCAAATTCAACACCATTTAAAGTAAGATATGTTTTTCCAGGAACAAGGGATTTATATTTGTACACACACACAGGCTATGCAGTCAAGTATTCTGTGTATCATCTTTCAGAAAAAGTTGGCAGAAAAAATAAGTCATCAGTGGACAAAAGCCAGGCAAACTAACTGAAAGGTGATATTTATATTTGACTTATGGGATCAGATTCCACTATGAATTCCAACCTTGCAGTGTGCTCTAGGAAAAAGCCAGCCTCCACCGATATCCTTTTAAAATTTGTGTGCTTCAGCAGCAATCGCAGTAAACAGAGTTTCTTTCCCCCTAGCTCCAGCTGTTCCCGGCCCCGTGCTTCAGCAAGATGGTCTTCCAGGTGGACCAACACAACTGGTTTGGAGACGTGCTAAGACCCATCTCGGTGAACTGATCTGAGTTAAAGTTATCTTCCCATTCTCCTTTCTCCTCTGCTTTTTTTGCAGGTTTTTTATTCAGCTGTATCATTTTCCCAGTGCATTTTACTGTGCTGCACCGCAGACAGGTGGATTGGTGTGTTAGCGTACCTGGGAGGAATAATGCTCTCGGTCATTAAATGATCACCAGATCATTAAAACACAGGCTCAGACTGTGCTTAAATCACACACTGTTATTTATTATTGCTATGATTATTATTCTTTAGGCTTTGGACAGTGGTAGCACTTTAGAAAGCTACCTTTTTGACCATTAGAGATAATAAAGAAAACCATAAAATAACACTGAAAGAATTTGAGGAAATACACTGGTTGTTTCTAAAAAGAATAATTTAAATAGAATTCTTCCACATTACTTTTGCTTGTTTTATTATTAATTCCTGCATTGGAATAAATCATGAACTCTCAAAAAAAAACCCCAAAACCAACTTTCTGAAAAACAGTAGTTCTTTCCCAGATGGCTACAAGCTTCCGTTGTGAATTTAGATCTCCTAGGCAAAGTGCTGTACATTGAGCTGTACATACACACTTGAGAAACCATCCTGCTCGTCTGTTCACGAAATTAATTCCCATAATTGCTGGCAACTGTTTGAATTGTTCCATATAGCAAGTGTCTTCTCTTAAAAAAAAACAAGTTTATAGGTGCAACAAATGAATCCATACTAGCCTCCCCCCTCCTAAAAACCTCCAGAAGCAAGGCTCTGCAGTTTCATTGTGAAGTAAACAGGATGAGTGCAGTCATGCATAAAAGCATATAGTGCTAAGATGGATTAAGTACCCTGCAGTAAAAAAATGGTCAAATTTTATAGTGAGATAATGATCACGCATGAATTAATGCTCTGAAAAATACATCTCTGAGTACAGCTCTTCATTTTTTACAGGCACGTATTTAGGACATTGCTCTTGCAGAGAGCCATCTGCAGAACAGCAACAACTGTCTCAGTAAGGAGTTAATTTCAGAGCCTACACAGGACCATAAAAATGCTCGTATTCTTGCACCTTTCCAAAACAGGCAAAAGCAAAGGCAGTCCTCAGTTATGTTTAGGTTCTGTATTTTTTAAAATTAGTTCCATTATACTGTGTTAACAGCTTTATCAGCAGTAGGGGTGATGATACACCAATAAAAGTGCAGCAGGGTTTGTAAGGAGATATCATTTTTTTATTAGACAGATACAGCTGAAATAACTGGATAGCTTTTGTGCACAAGGATCCTTTTTTCAGTTCAGTTTTCCTTAAAATTAGCTTTTTGTGAAGCACTCCAGGCACGTAATCTTTGTGTTCTCTCCTTTAAAGGTGTGGATGGCTCATTACCACTCGGGTCATGGTTAGCTCCCAGACTGGGGAACTGACCTGACTGAAT
This sequence comes from Aptenodytes forsteri, assembly GCF_000699145.1. Classification (NCBI taxonomy): domain Eukaryota; kingdom Metazoa; phylum Chordata; class Aves; order Sphenisciformes; family Spheniscidae; genus Aptenodytes; species Aptenodytes forsteri. The sequence goes on from NW_008796056.1 coordinate 2,286,060, forward strand.
AACAACCACCCCTGGGGTTTTTACTCCTGAAATTATTTTCAGCCAGATCATTTCCTCATATCACTTCACTGTAGTCACACAACACTTCTACTTGTACAGGCAGTGACAGGTCAAATTAGCCAGGATTGGGACAGGCTAGAAATAAATGCTTTACTTGGCATTATTTGCCAAAATTCTAATTATAAACATTCAACAATTAATCTTCACATCTGTTTGTCACCGAAGGAAAGTCTCCGTTTTTCCCCATGCAATTGCTGCTCGCTGTGCTGATCCCTGGGCTAGCTCTGGTGAGCACTGGATCCTTTGCTGAGCTGGCTCAACTCGCAAACCCAGCAGAAAGCTATTCACTTTCTGGACGATTTTGAGCGTTTATTTTTGAGGGTTTTTGCCTCCCCAAGATAGTGACTTCAATTACCTTACAAAAGAGACCAGTGCATAGTATAGCTATCAGGAGGTTACGAGCCCAACCACTCCCCTAGGGGACAATAAACCACCACATTGACTTGGCTCCTCCTTGTATGACTTTTCCCTCAGTCTGAGGAGTTTTGTAAAACACTGATAAAACACAGTGTAGGGAGGTCTTATAAGAGATTTGATAATATTTTGGCTTCAAGAGAGCAGGTAACAGCTTACCTGAGCCTAACAATAAAAGACAAGTCTGTCACCAAACACAGAAGATGTCCCACGTGTCTCACACACATACTGGTACTAATTTAAGGCTGTATTTCACGGACAAACCCAGGTATGTCAGTGCTTGTGAGCTGGGAGGTTTTTTCCATGGAAGTAATTAACTCAGAATTACTATTGGAGGCAAGGCACAGGGAGTTTTTACCTTGCTCAAATAGGTAAAATAAACTACAGCTCAAGAGCAGGATTGGAGCGAACTCAGCAGGCCAGACTGAACTTAAACCACCTCTGCCTGGTCTCAGCGATGATTTTATGTCTCCATTATGTAAAATACGCCTTATTTGCAATAATCTGTTGTGACTCCAAGGCAATTAAAGAGAAACCCCTATGTTTTTGTGCAATGACAGCCTGCAGTGGCTACAAACTGAAACTGAAAATTGAGGTTCAAAGCACAGTACAAATGCAGAGAGGCAGGATCACCCAACCAGCATCATGGGGACGAGATGAAGATACCACGGACCTTTTCTGCTTCTGCTTATAAAACATGAAGAACTGTAACAGAGACGTTTTCCTAAGGTCACTGGGAACTTTTGGGTTGCTTTCGGAAAGTGTGGCGCCAAAAAAAAAATCTTGTTGGTAAAGAAAGGAGACAGGATGGTGCTGTGTAGCCACATCTCATTAGACAGGCTTGATCAGGAGTGGCAAGGCACATGCACTCATATGGCAAGTCCAGCAAAATGTAGCTGCTTTTGGGAAAAAAAACCCTAGAGCTCTTTTTTTTTAATGCCCATAACGACACTACTGGCCAACACAGTCGGCGTTGTGAACTGAAACAGCATTTATTTTCTTGTCTGTAACATGGAGGAAATTCTGCTTTTCCTACCATGTCAGTGCTTCAGGATCCTTAAAAGACTGTCCCAAAACAAGTGCAATTTGTTTTTATCTCTTTGTCGGCCTGAGTAAAAGCATCTATTAGCTGGTTGTTCTAAGAATCAGCAACAAAATGACAAATTAATCCTTCCCCAAAAGGTTGAGAAGATGGCATAAAAGCAAAGTGATAGTCATAAAATGACGTATTACTTAAAGCAGTTAAAATTTAGTGATGTAATTCCTAATCTCCTGATTTAAATTAATAAAAAAAAAATAGGACACTTCTAGTTTAAACCTAGTTTAGCTCATAAGTGAGTTAGTTAAAGCTGAACTGTTCAAATCAGTAATAAGAGTATCTACATGGAGATTTATACTGGTTTAACAAAATTATTTTAAATCTATATCCATTGTTAAGCTAGTGCATCATTTTCATAGCCAACATAGTACTGTATGCATTTATTGCTCCTCGGAAAGGGGATTTTTTTATATAACTTTTTTTAAATGAAGGTATATTTACTCATTAGTAAAATAATGAATGACGTATCTTAAAGCAGTTAAAATTTAGTGATGTAATTCCTAATCTCCTGATTTAAATTAATAAAAAAAAAATAGGAGACTTCTAGTTTAAACCTAGTTTAGCTCATAAGTGAGTTAGTTAAAGCTGAACTGTTCAAATCAGTAATAAGAGTATCTACATGGAGATTTATACTGGTTTAACAAAATTATTTTAAATCTATATCCATTGTTAAGCTAGTGCATCATTTTCATAGCCAACATAGTACTGTATGCATTTATTGCTCCTCGGAAAGGGGATTTTTTTATATAACTACCTAGTTTAGCTCATAAGTGAGTTAGTTAAAGCTGAACTGTTCAAATCAGTAATAAGAGTATCTACATGGAGATTTATACTGGTTTAACAAAATTATTTTAAATCTATATCCATTGTTAAGCTAGTGCATCATTTTCATAGCCAACATAGTACTGTATGCATTTATTGCTCCTCGGAAAGGGGATTTTTTTATATAACTTTTTTTAAATGAAGGTATATTTACTCATTAGTAAAATAATGCTCAAAAAGCATTTTAGCCTTCTTGATTGCATATATAACTTTGGGGATGTGAAAGCGTGCACATTTTGAATCTGAAGAGACAGTGAAATAAGCACCACTTCCCTGCACACTCAGCCGTGCACCGGGCTGCACTCAGAGGCTCATGGCTCCGTGGAGACACCTCTACCCTTTGACAACACCCGTCCTCTGCAAACTGCCTGGTTGCCGGACGCGCAAGCTTTTGCATGTCACTTCCACCTTCAGGGGGAATGTTCTGCACTTTTTGCTGATCGCTGCTGCATACAGGGGCTCAAAGGGGGCACAGGTTTTTGGGGTCCACACCCCGTGGAGGACCGGCGCCGTGTGGTTTCCCGGTCGCAACGCATGGCTGCTGCGGAAACTCTGAGTCACTTTGTGTTGCTAAAACCCGTGGTGGACAAGAGGCCTCGTCCTCCACAGCTGCAAGGCGCTCGTCTGAAGTAACACCAGGGACCAAACCCGCTGGCCTGCCCCTCTCTGCCGGGGACTTCTCCAAGTGTGGAGGCCTGCGGCTGGGTAGCAGGGCAGGGGCTCTGGGCAGGAGGCTGCCCTTTGGGGGGAAGGATGCCCTTTGGGGAGGTAGATGGGCTTTGGGGAAGAGGATGCCCTTTGGGGTGGAGGATTCCCTTTGGAGTGAAGGATATCTGTTGGGGTGAGGGATGCCTTTCGGTGAGGAAGATGGCCTTTGGGGAGGAGGGTGCCCTTTGCAGGAGAGGATGCCCTTTGGGGAGGACGACACCCTTTGGGGAGGAGGCACTTTGGGGAAGAGGGTACCCTTTGGGGAGAAGGACCCCCTTTGGCGATGACACCTCTTGGGGTGGGGAATGCCTTTCGGTGAGGAGGTTGCCCTTTGGGGAGGTGTGTCCCCTTTGCAGGAGAGGATGACCTTTGGGAAGGACACCCTCTGGGGGCAAAGACACCCTTTAGGGATGAAGACACCCTTTGGGGAAGAGGACACCCTTGCGAGCTGGGTGAGGGCCCATGTCGTTGTCACGGCCCTCAGGGGGGACACAGCGTGCCCCACCTCTGCCGGATCTGGGACATACAGACACACAGACACACGGACACACC
>NW_008796056.1:2290200-2292072 GCF_000699145.1 Aptenodytes forsteri
GTAGGGGGCCTCCGCACCTGCGGGTCGGACCGCGCTGCCGGCTTTCGTGCGGAGCTCCCAGCCGGGCTTAAAGCAGGAAAAGGTTAATTTGGATTAAGCAGCGTGAAACACTCGCGTTAGTCTGGCTCTGGGTGACCGCTGCGGGCAGCACTGTTACTCTTCTACTTGAGTTTTTTGGGGTTTTTTTTGTTTGTTTCGATTTGGACTCAACTAGGCCTCTTCGTGAGCACCACTGGCTCGTGCCCGTTTGCTTTTTCCTTCCTTCCTTCCTCACAGCCCGCAGATACTTTCCTGAAAGTGGCTGGGGGGGGGGGGGGGGGGGGGCGGGGGGCGGCTGTGACACCTAGGCAGCTCCTGGGAGGCCACCGGCTGCGAGAGCTTGCTGCCTAGGGAGCCTGACAGCATCAGGAAAAATAGAAATATCACTTCCCTTGAGGGGATAGTAGTAGTGGGGTGTTATTATTTAATTACTGTATGTCAGTATTATCTAAAAAATAGTAGATACTTCACATTTTTCTGAATCATCTGCTTTTTGATCAGATGAGGCAAGTGGCAGTAGGAGCAGTGGGAGGTGAATGGTGGAGGGAGTCGGAGCACTGGTGTGAAGGAGCATGGGGTGGCCGATACCTCATCCCAGATGTTTTAGGGGAAGATTTGTCATTGCAGACACAGTGCCTGAGTGACACAGCATCAGAGTCCTGTGTAGCTGTATAGCAAGTTATGTTTAAATAAGCTGATGTTTCCCAGTAACAGCTGCTCGGTGCTGCTAATTAAATGTGCAAATACTGTCTAGCAGTGGAAAAAATGAGCATGTAGACCCACTGACAGGTAAGTGAAGTTCCTGAAGTGTGCTTGCTTGATGCCTTTTTGCAGAAGACTGCATTCAACAAGTGTGTTTTAGCATCTTTTGGAATAAAATAAATGTTACAACATTCTTTGTACTAATTTTTTATTTTTATCTCTTCAACACAATAATCATGCAATAATGTTTGTGTTTCTTGCAGGCCCTGTGGAAAGAAAGGTGCTTGTGAATCTTCAGAAGTTAGATGTGGCTCAGGATAGTCTGGGAAACTATGGTTTCTTCACTTTGATTTACAATCAAGGCTTTGAAATTGTGATAAATGACTACAAGTGGTTTGCATTTTTTAAGGTGAGTTAACTTGGTGTGTTCTGCATAACTGACTGTTGCTAAAATGGCCTGTAGTTAGGCTTCTCTTTAGTCCCTGAATGCTGCGGTGGGGCAGTTGGGACACTTGGTTATCTTTGGCTCTAAGGTTTTCATGGATTACTAGATAAAGGACTTCTTTTTAACATAAGGAAACAGTTAGCAGTGGCTGGGTAGGGAGTAGAGGGAGGGAAGAGGTATTTAGATTCCACACTGGGCATTATCTGAAAAATCTGTTAAATATGCTGCTGGTTTCCCTTCTGGGCATGCTTAAAGCAGTTGAAGGCCTTCACTAACTCTCCCAGTGGCCTGGAATTTTTTTTTTTTCGGTTTTCTTGCTGACACCTTGGACCCAAGTGAAATAGCAAACATCATTGCTTTTATCTTTCCTTAAAGATGTTCTCAAATGCATAAAAACTTTAGAAAGGCCATCTGCTCTCCTTGCTGGAGGATTTCTAGGATATTTAAATTTTATTCCAGAATACTACTTTAACATCTAAGGAACTTTCCTGCTGCTTATAACTGTTCTTTTGGAATAATACTGTTAATCAGCAGTCCTGGTTAACGGGGGAGGTCCCGGATGACTGGAGGCTTGCCAATGTGACGCCCATCTACAAGAAGGGCCAGAAGGAGGATCCGGGGAACTACAGGCCTGTCAGCCTGACCTCGGTGCCAGGGAAGATTATGGAGCGGTTCATCTTGAGGGC
>NW_008796056.1:2292542-2300518 GCF_000699145.1 Aptenodytes forsteri
CCTGGAGGTATTTAAAAGACGTGTAGATGAGGCGCTTAGGGACATGGTTTAGTGGGCATGGTGGTGTTGGGTTGACGGTTGGACTCGATGATCTTAGAGGTCTTTTCCAACCTCAATGATTCTATGATTCTATGATTCTATGATCTGCGGTCCCTGTTAATGACTTCAGGTCAAGCTGAAAACAGTGGTGGTAGGCAGGGGATAGACAGAAGACCCACTTGCTAAGGAGCGCTCTGCTGCTGTCCTGATGAGTGGCAGTATGGATCTGGAGGGTGGCTGGAAGTAATCTCTGCAGGATGACTTTGCTACCTGGGAGACAGATGTTTTGTGCAGCAAGACTGTTCAGGTGGTTAGTGCAGCCCTCGGCAGGAGCAGTGAACATGTTTCTTGGTTGTTTCAGAAAGCATGATGTTGTGTCTGGCTTCAGATGAGCCCGATAGTAAACACCCAGGCCTTGTCCAAGCATAAAATCTCTGAACATTGGCTAGTAGTAAGGAGGGTGAAGAAATGACTTTTGCTTTAAATTGTCTTTCTGGGAACCATTGTAGATGGTTTATTTCACAGCAGCTGTTTTTGAGTCAGTGTTTTCAGATGTTAACAAAAGAGAGTGATCCACTCTTGCAGGAGAACCATAGTCCTTATTGAATAGAAATGATGTATGAGGCTCTGATTTAACTGCAGCTTCCTCCTTGCCGATTGGAGCTCGCTTAAGTTAAGGGAAAGGGCCGTGTAGGTTGTTTTACAAGACTGATGGTGAAGTTGTTTACATGCTCTTTGTCGTGATTTAACCCCAGCTGGCAACTAAGCCCCACACAGCCACTTGCTCACTCGACCCCGGTGGGATGGGGGAGAGAATTGGAAGGGTAAAAGTGAGAAAACTCATGGGTTGAGATAAAGGCAGTTTAATAGGTAAAGCAAAAGCTGCATACTCAAGCAAAGCAAAATAAGGAATTCATTCGCTACTTGCCACCAGCAGGCAGATGTTCAGCAGTTTCCAGGAAAGCAGGGCTTCATCAAGCATAACTTACTCAGGAAGGCAGACACCATAGTTCTGAATGTCCCCTTTTTCTCCTTCTTTCCCCAGCTTTGCTGAGGATGATGTTGTATGGTATGGAATATCCTGTTGGTCAGCTGGGGTCAGCTGTCCCGGCTGTGTCCCCTCCCAGTTTCTTGTGCACCCCCAGCCTACTTGCTGCTGGGGCTGTCTGAGGAGCAGACAAGGCCTTGATGCTGTGTAAGCACTGCTCAGCGATAACTAAAACATCCTTGTGTTGTCAACGCTGTTTTCATCACAAGTCCAAAATGTGGCACTGTATGAGCCACTATAAATAAAATTAACTATCTGCCAAGACTAGTGTACTCTTATAACTGTAAATTTTTAAAACGAGAATGCTTCCGCATAAGACAGTGTCTTCTACTTGAGCAAAAGCAAAGTGTGAGAGAGAAATACCTGATACACAAATGAGAGAATGTTAAAGGTAGCGACACTAAATTGCCATGATGTGCACTCCTCATAGGTTTGGCAGGTAATACAGCAAAAACTACGGACGCTGAAGGGCATTCTAACTGGGCAGAATTACTCTGAAACTTCTCAGGCAGGGACACATCTGCAAGCTTCCTGACAGTGGGAGGGCCTGCCTCAAATGTGGCAGGAATTGCTGTCTCCCTGAGGACAGTGGAGCACTATGTTAATAGTATTGTCCATGAAATCAGGCTTGAGGTGTCATCTCTGGCAGGTGGAATTCAGCGGTCGTTGCTGGCCTTGGTGGACTCATCTGAGAAGAAATGTAGTTGAACTAGTGGACTGGGAATCCTTAGGCTGGTATTTTACACTGAAATGCACAGTTGCTTTATAAGCCAGCATGGTGAGCTGTTGAAACAAGTGTTGATCATCAAACTGATTCTTGAATGTGAGGAATTTAATCATAGAAACAGTGAGTGGCCTGCTCTGGAATGTAAATGGAGCTGTGAGGCACCAACTTGAAGACAGTTGAGAGTCACTGAAGGCTCTACTGCTGCTATCTATGCCTTGTGAAATACATCCCTGGAAGACGAACACTAAAGTGACTGATAAGCGCTGATCTCGTGTATTCCTCTGTGCTTATGAAAATGTAAATGCATTGATTTGCAAGATTAGTCTTAAGCAATATAACAATACTGTGTTATAGAATAATTTAGGCTGGAAGGAACTTCTGGAGTTCAGCTGATCCAACTTGCTGCTCAAAACAAAATAAGTCAAATATACACCTGAGCAGTAGCGATGCACAATAGCTTGCGTTTCATGGTCATGAATGTGTCTTAGCCCTTTGTAGGTAAATGGATTAGTTGATAGTTCTGTAGTTGCTTTTGGTATTGAGAAATAGCAAGCTTGTTTGGCTCATTGTTCAGTAGTAGGGATTCCATCAGCAAGACATGCTTAAATTAAAGGCTTATTTCCTTAAATATTATAGAGAGGATTAGAGCCCAATTCAGTTACCCTCTCTGTAATTTTGCTGATGTAACAGAAACAACAGATTACCAAGGTGCAAGTATAATGGCAGAGAAGTATGAGGAAGTACCACAGCACTTAGTATATGCATTTTTTTTTTGCTGCAGACAACTAGCTGACTTTGTTAGGCAACAGCTTGCAATACTGTCTATCTGCAAAACTGTTATTTCACAATTGTCAGTGGGGACCTGGGGGGAAGAATGGTTCCTTACGAACTGCTTGACCTTGTGACATACTTAGATATGCGTATGTGTTTACTTTTAATCCAGTAAATATTGCATTACATATGAAATAGAAATACAAAATATCTAGTCCTGGTATAAACTAAAAATGTGGTTTCTTCTACCAAATGCAACTAACACTCTTTTAGGACCTATTCCATCATCTTCTACTGTAAAGCTTCTAGGGGACAAGTAATATACTCTGCTCAATGCATGCTTCAGAGGTTTTTGAAGAATGATTGCCTATTGTTTAAAATACTATTACCATTTGCAACTGAAAGTAACGTAAACATAGCAGACTTCATTTGCTTAGTGTTGATCATAATTTAGAAGCCCTTGGAGTAAAACTGGGTAAACTAGAATGCTAATGGACGAGGGCCTTCCTCCCTGGAAATGCAGCAAGAGGAAAGCATTAAAAGCAATCTCTTAGAATATTGCTTAGCTTTGATTGCTATTGAGAATGTGGAAAGTTCCAAAGTCCCTTTGGAATTCGTGGAAAGGAAGAATTATCTTTGCTGGCAGTCTCTTGTTTTACAGCAAGAAGGTACAGAACTAATATGTTTAATACGGAGTAATTTGCTATTGTTTTTACTACTTGGTAAAATTGCTTAGTTTCACTTTGAAATAACCTTCTAACGTGAACACTGTTCTGGAGTTACAGCTTGATTCTGGAATGACTTTTTGGTTCAAAGAGCAGTTTGTGGTGGTGGTTTCCAGAAGAAAGATTTCATGCTGATAAGTTGTTTCAGAAAAGCAAAATCGTTACTCCCCACTTTCAAAATACTGATTTTTATTTCAGTTGTTATAGTGTAATAATTGGGCAGAAAATAAAACTGAAGTTGGTCACATACCATGCTTAAAGAGTTCTGATCTTCTGAAAATGCTTACAGGTATCGGAGCAGCTATAACACAGAAAGCCTTGCACATCTCTTTCCATGGCTGTGGGTTTGGGCTTGTCAGGAAAGTATTCATTGCTTAAGGGCCGCTCATAAGTTTCAAGTTCTGTTTTTGTTCCACTAAAGTTAAATTATGTGGCTAAAACCTCATCATGGTGACAGGGCAGATAAAGCATCCTGATTTACCTACTATGATCCTTTAACACTTTCCTCATAGTCTGCCGTTGAACAGAGATGGAGTTGCTAGGCTAAATGAACAACAGTATTTGAGCCGATACAGCAGTTCATGTGTTTCAAGCATAGAAATGCAACTGGTGCTAACTGAACTTGCAGGGTATTTTTGCTTAATGTTAAAGAATGAAGCTATTAATTACTAACAAGAATGCTGTGGGCTTGTCTAAATGGTGGCTTTAACAGAGCTACTGTAATGTGTGAATCTAGACACAGCCTGTTTGATGCATGTTACAGTGAGTTTTTAATAGCCTTTTGTTCCTGTGGCTTACGAAACAGACACCCACTAAAACTTTCGTAGGGTCTCACTGCCTTTACAAGTTATTTGTTCTTTTACCTGGGACTGTGGGGAAACGACTTCCTACACCAAAGGAGCAGATTCGGTGAGCTTATCAATGTATTTTTTTCTGCAGTTTGCTTTAATAGCTTAAGTAAATAAGCTCTAACAGTGTTTTATTTCTAACTATTGTTGTACATAGACTTGTCCCTCAAGGCTTGCCAAGTTAAATGCAGCATCCTACTACATTCTTGTATTCTGCTTCTCGCAAGTCATAGTTACTCTGCCTGGTATTTTTTTGCAGCACAAAAGAACTTATTTGTTTATGGGAATGCTCTTGTTTCTTTCTTAATGTGTGCTGCCGAAACATCCATATACTGAGCTTGGATGTGAAGTTAGTGTGCTGACTCTTGGCAGAAGCTTGAGCATGTGCTTCTGCTGGATGATCTGTAAGGATTCTGTAGGGCTATGCAAGATATAAGGCTCTAAAGACTCCCTCCCCCCCCGCCCATGGGATGGCAAAAGAAATAGGAACAACATAACATAAAAAGCTAGAGTGAGGCTGAAAGGAAAGTTGAGGCTAACTTGTTTCAATTATTTTAGATCTTTTTAGTATTTATTTAACATTAAGACTACCACTTTGAAGGGAGACAGGCTCATAAGATTCTCACTGTCTCTTAAGCTAAGCGGTACTACTTCTGGTTTTTGCTAGAGGACATCTCAAAAGTCAGAAGTCTGGCATTTTTTCATATTAAAACATTAGCACTACTTCAGCAAAAAGAAAGAAATAGATTATAGAATATTCCACTACTCAAGTTACTAATCTTTTCCAGACTGACTTGGTGACATCTTTGTCACATCTTTTCCTCTCTTCCCCAACGCCCCCAAATCTGGTTAAAACCAAGGACTTCCGTTCTGAAATAACCAGCCTAGACAAGTGACAGTAGTTAATGTTTAAATTTCAGAATGTTAAAAAAAAAAAATCTGAATGCATTTTATTCCATGTTGCTAAAATTGGAAGTGTTAGAGTTGCTAATGCTATTTAATCGTGCTGCAAATCAATTGAAAATTAATTTCTAACCTATCTTAGTTGGGCTTATTTACCTGGCAGTGTGCAACTGCTGCTTCCCTAAAGTGTAAATCTGAATTTCAGAATTTCTTTCCCTAGAGGAAAGAAAATGCATCTGTAGTTGATATTTGCTTGCATTTTATATTATGTAGCAAGATGCAGTGGTTTGTTCTGATAATACCATCTTCTGTATTTTTGTACAGTAGGTCATCTGCAAGTCTGCAATCCTGTTCTAATTAAGAATGTGCTTCCCATATTAAAATGCATAGGCACACTTGTAAATTTGATGACAAATGAGTGGTAAATCTTTCCATCAGGCTTAATGTATATGGTGGTCCTGCCTCCTGGAACTCGAGTTGGTTTATTGTCTGAACATTGCTTAGATTGAGAACAATAGATGTAAAAGAGGATGGGATGGCAGCCTGTGTATGTAGCACTGCTGAATCCCTGTTAAAATGTTGTGTCCAATAAGGGCTCCATCCTTTCTTACTTTTCTCTTAGATTAAAAAATTTAAAGAAAGCTTTAAGCAATTACATTTTTTTTTTTTTACCAGGACTAGAATTGTACATGCAATTAGATTATGTCATGATGACCAACACAGGAAAGACTTTACTAAAAGTATACTGTACCAAAAAGCTTAACCTAGGTTCAGGTATCTAATAGCAAGCCTTCAAATTTAGATATGTGAAGCCTCTTAAGGTTAATGCTGGGGTTGCTTGGCTAAATTCTGGCATTAGGCAAAGTCACATGAGTTGTCAGACTTGAGAAAAATATGCATTTGAAATAGAATTAAAGCTTAATGTTTTCAAACCTCAGAATTTGAACTGTGAATATAGTTTGGGTGCCTTTCTACAGGACTTGTTGCAGATTGGGCAGATCCCTGGATGGAGTTTACTTAATGCTGCAGATGTGAGCATTGGCTAATGAAATTATCACATGTGGCATGGCTGCAGTGTTCTTTTATTAACTTAAAAATAGAAACCATCTTCTTAAGTCTGGAGAGGAAATGCATGCAGCAGTTGTCCAGCAGTTGCTGGTGGTCACAGCTGTGTGGCTGTTGTCCTCCATGAAGGATGCTGTTCTCTGATGGGTTCCACAGATGTGCTGGGTACTGTGCTGGTAGCTTCAGTTGAGTCTGGCATTGTAATTTGCATCCATCTGAGTCAGCAGTTGTTCATGCAGTGGTGCCATGCTGAACTGGTGCAGCTGAAGTTAGTCACACCCCTGTATGACTGTTGTTTGGGCAGGCATACTCATAGTAGGTCCTCTGAAACTGATACAGTCAGATTTGCTAGATCTAATCTGTCAGAGCCCTTCTCTGGTCACAATAAGAAATGCTGCATGTGGTTTTAGCAATGAAAAACTGATTTGACAGTTTATCTTCTGGTAATAAGCAGTGGGTGTCATTGTCATGGCACCGATGACTTTGCTATCCCATTGTAGTTCCTCTAACACGTGGCCCATTGGGGACTTAACTAGGTTGTAGAAATTAAGCATAAGTATTGGGTTTTTTAAAGGTTTCTCAGCCACTTCTCTGCATCAGTGGCTCTCAATTAGAAGGGGGGGGAGGGGGAAGCAAACTGGGACCTTATGGGTATATTTCCATTTCCTAGCTGCAAACGGCTCTTGGAGTTCAAATTCCCTTTATCCAGATGCCATTAATAGGCTATAGTCTCAAAGTCTCCATGTCCCCTTTTTAAAGCCAATTCAGCAGTAGTATATTAACTGCCAGTCTACAAAAAGATAGCTGCAGAGGACTTGAATTACTTAATTTTAGGCTTCCCCCCAGGCTGTCTGAAGTGGTTTTTTTTTTTTTTCTCTTGTCTATCTTGAAACATTGCCACTGACTGTACCCTCACCCCCTTCCCAGTTTTGTTGGTATGTTTGAACTGGAAGAACAGCATAAGAAACTTGCTAAATTCACTTCCCTGAAAAATAAGTTGCACAAATGGTGTGAATACTATTCTGGTTATCTACATCTTGAAAAAAGCCATAAATTTAATCTCCAAAAAAAGGAGAGGGATTTCTAGGGAAAACAAACAACAACAACAAAAACCAAGGCAAGCTGTCATTTTAATTTGCTAGTTAGCAGATAACGCATTACCTTTTCTCTGTGAAGATAAGTCCCAAATCTGTTCCACTTGTTACGAATTAATATAATTCTCCATGCTAGGCAGCACCTGCATCTGAATGTTGCAGGAAGCAGGCCTTTTCATTGAGTATTCTTCAAGTATTCAGATCAAAGGCCTGTACTTATCAAGAATGGTTGTGCTTGGTCTTGTTTTAATCTATGGCAGCTTTTAGATAGACGAGACAGGTAGGTATTAATTTACACTATCATGTAGAGCCAAATAAAGCACTCTCACAGTAACTTATTGATGTAAATTCAATAACTTGTTGCTTTTGGTAGTGTCTGGATTTCTAGAAATGCTGTTCTGAAGAGGGTATTTCTCAAAAGCCATCTCTGGACCCTGCCCTTGCTATTTGGCCAAGTGTGGTTATTTCCCATATTGCACAATCTTGCACAATAAGATAGGATGAACAAGGTGTCGTGGTTTAACCTCAGTCAGCAACTGAGCACCACACTCGTGAGCCGCTCGCTCACTCCCCCCACTCGGTGGGATGGGGGAGAGAATTGGAAGAGCACAAGTGAGAACAACTCGTGGGTTGAGATAAAAAACAGTTTAATAATTGAAATAAAATGATAATAATATGATAAGAATAGTAACACACAAAGCAAGTGATGCACAGTACAGTTGCTCACCACCCGCCGACCGATGCCCAGCCAGTCCC
>NW_008796056.1:2302353-2336267 GCF_000699145.1 Aptenodytes forsteri
TGGCGAGCACCTCCGCCAGCTCCCTCAGCACTCTCGGGTGGATCCCATCTGGCCCCATAGACTTGTGAGTGTCCAGGTGGCATAGCAGGTCATTGGTGACCAACTAAAACATCGGTGCGTTATCAACTTTGTTCTCATCCTAAATCCAAAACACAGCACTGTACCAGCTACTAGGAATGAAATTAACTCTATCCCTGCTGAAACCAGGACACAAGGTAACAGCTCAGCCTTCTACTGCCCCCATCCTGCTGTGGTCAGCAAACATGCTTACCTTGCTAGACAAGCAAAGGTGTAGATGTGATGCCTCTGAACTGGGAACAAAGCAAATTCCCATTGTTATAAAACAGTCAGAGGATTAACCTCTAATTTTATCCCTCTGATTGAGAGACTTAATTATTTCACTATGTGTTCTCCTTCAGATTCCCCACAGAGCCTTCACATTGTCACAGACCTCCCAGTCTCTTTATTTACTTTATTTTTCCATCCTGAGGCATTTCCATCACAGTAAGCCGCCACCTTCTTCAGTGAAGAGGTTGAGCAAGCATTTTGTTGAAACATAGCTACAAAATCCCTGTACCATTGTACATGTGCAATTCGAATGGGATGGGATTCAATAAAGTATTCTTGGACTAGGAAACTTGGATTCCATTTAAGTGATTTGCGTGATTAAAAGAGTCAAGTTAAAGCTTTTGTTGCATGGGGTTTTCAGGCTCCCGTGTAGCTTAATACAAAACAGACTTTAATCTTAAGAGATGAGTAAAGATCCTTCCCCCCCCCTCCGGGACATTCTGCTGTCAAAGAATTGCTAATCCAGGAAACTTACGCAGCTGGGCCAAGTGTTAGTGCTAACTGTTATATGAAGACATTTTACTGAATAGATAAACTTATTACTCCTCTTCAGTGGTAAAATGAAGACTTGTGTGGCTGAATAAGGAAGTATTAGGACTTGGGACTTTAGGCTTTAGTAACACTCCCCTCACTGCCAACTCCAAATGAGTTGCTCTCAATGGATCATCATTTCTTCCTGTCTCATTTTGATAGTTCAGGTGAAATTGTTTCTTGATGCTATTCTACCACAGCTCAAACTTAAAGCAGTTGCAGGAAGCCTCATCTTTGGTTCTGACTTCTAAAACAGAAATGCTATAGGACAGTTCTCCCTGAGAGGTTACTGGGTGAGAAACTTGCCATCCTCCCTGTGTTTACTTTTCAGGCTGCCGTGAGTCTTAGTTTCTCAAACTTTTGCAGCAGTCCAGGGTTAGTTTGACTAGTCACATATTTGGTGCAAGAAACCACAGGGCCTTGAAGAGAAGGATAAGTACTAAGAGGTCTTTTACATTTTGCTTAGAAAGTAACTTGAACCAAACAATTAGCACCTGTTAGTTGATACTGATACTAATGCATGCTTTGTTGCTAAAAGTGCAAGTCACAACCTGTTTGTCTTCCTCTAGCAATTTGATAAAGATCAGTTTCTTTCATCTGCTTAACCTTTTCTTGATGCTTCTTTGTCTTGAAATCAAACATGATGCTGGTTGATCTGGAATATACATTTGGCCACTTCCTCTGAAACACAGGCAAAAAGCATCTGGGTGGGTAGGGACTACTGCTATGCTAACAAATGCATCTACTCAACACAAGCATAACCTCTTCACATTACAGTACAAAAAGGAAGGCCAGAATGTAACCAGCTACTGTAATGAGACTCTACCAGGATGGGTGCATGATGTACTTGGCCACAATTGGGCTTGTTTCAGCGGACAGAAGACTTCTTCATCTCCCTCAGATGTTCACATAAATGAGCTACCTCTCCAGAAGCCCAGGGGAAGGTAAGCAACAGATAAGTGACCTTTTACTGGAATAAAATGTTTGGTAACTGTGCTTCAGGTTTCGGTTAAAACCATATGGACCAATTCTGTGACTGAGGGCAAAGTTAATGCCAATGATAATGCTGGGAATAAACCTGAATACAGAAAGACAGGAGGGTGTGCCTGTCACATCACACTTTCTCCTTCAGTCTGTGGTGAAGCCCAATTACAAAACTGGCAAGTCTAAAGAAGATGATTGTAGCCTTCTAGTTAGTGTCTCAAATTTCAGAAATCTTGCCTTGATCCAATAATTGCATGTTTCTTTATCAGTACCTACCTGAAGACACTTCCAGAGTTAAAGAGTCTTTCCCACGTTCGGTTTAGAGAACACCTTTACTTTTAAATCCCAGTCCTTTTCTTACTGTTTTACTTGGTTGCTTTTGTTTGCAGACTTTCAAGTAGACGTTATGTGCACAACTTTGACTTTGTAAATGCTATCAATGCTCGACAGAAGTCCTGGAGAGCAACAAGATACAAGGAGTATGAGAACTTTGCCCTGGAAGAACTAACTAGAAGAGCTGGGGGTCTCTATTCCAGAGCTCCAAGGTACTAAGGCCTTTTGTTTTGCCATAAACCCCACTGCTTCGGAGAATCTGCTTGTATTTGTCCTGGCTTTTCCTAGCTGTGTTTGGCTTGTAGTTCAGATGTTTAATCAAGTTTCAAGGCCTTCCAGCTCATTTTCACGGAGTGCCAACATATTTGTTCATTTGAATGATTATTTTGAGCATCTGTTGTCTCCAGTAGTTGAGACAAATAGGGTCATCTACCCTTTAATCTTGCCCAGTTAACTTGCTGCTGAATTCATTTGTGCAGGGAAGAAGTGGGGACAGTCAGTTGTCATCT
This sequence comes from Aptenodytes forsteri, assembly GCF_000699145.1. NCBI lineage: Eukaryota > Metazoa > Chordata > Aves > Sphenisciformes > Spheniscidae > Aptenodytes > Aptenodytes forsteri. Next base: position 2,305,059 of record NW_008796056.1, read on the forward strand.
CACTCCTGCCTACCCATCAGCTGCTTGCCATAGTCACAAGTTTCTGCTTGACCATCTTCCTGGTTCTGCTAGTTCATACTTGCAATTAAAAAGCAATGAACCACATTCTGCTATTAAACATGAATAATAAAGATTTTCTGAGGGAATTCACTGGTTACTTTGATAATTTGCCATGCCTGCAACCGGGGGCCTCTAACAAGAATAGGGTGTCTCAGTGAAGAAGCATGAAGTAGCCCCAAGAGTGCCTTCAGGGTCTTGCAGATCACATGGCAGAGAGTGCTAATGGGGAGGGACACATGGTCCTCTACATTAATTTGAGAACTAGAGTTCTTTGATCTGAAGATTCCCTTCTTTACAGCTGTTTTACTTTCTTTGTATTTTTGCTTTTTCCACTCTGACACTGCTGTGGGTAGGAATGCTACTTACTTTTCCAAACTGTGGCAATTGTATGTTTGTAGAAGAAGGTCCTACTATACAATAAAAAATCTGATTTGCATGGGAGTGTCATGCAGATTATCATGGTTTCATCCTGTAGGCAGAAGTCTCCTTGGAGATGGTCTGAAATACAGTAACCTGTCAGGAAGCCTGTTGCACCATGTAGTGCCATGACAGTATTTTGTTGGCCCCTCATGCTTTCAGAACAGACTCCAGTGTCTAGTGTTTGTGAATGGCACTTACGGGACAAGCGTCAGGTTATGTGAAAGCTGAATGCAGGAAGCTCTTGGCTTGCTGATACATGGCCATCACTTGGCTGCAAATGGTAGATGAGGGCAAGTAACACTGAATACCTCTTCAACAGTCATAGTGAAAACTGGCTTCAGGGAAGTCTCCAGGGCAAGTGGGACTGCAGTTACTGAAGTGTTGATGTAAGCCATGTCAGCGTCTGCAATTAAACAGTCTGTAGTTGCTATCAGTGCATGCTGCCAAGGCAAGGTACTTTCTGCAGTCAGATATGCTACATACCTCTTGGTGGCAGGGGTGTAAAATAGCTGTTGCAAAGCTGCGTTGCTGCAGTCACTGAGAGTTACCTCAGCACTTCAGATCGGTTCAAAAATATTTGACCTCACCAGCTTGTGGATAGTTCATAATATAGTTCCCTCAGGGAGGGATTTGAGTAGGTCTTGCATCCTGCTGAAACTAATCTCTTGAGATTGACACCCACTCAGCTTAGATGGAGACTATTTCAAATTGCTTAGTGTGAAGTAAGTGCAACTGGTAGAAGCCAGAAGATGACAACTGAGCATTACGTGATTGTTTCCTTGCCTAGAGTGTGATGTGTTATTCAGAAGCATTTTCTCCTCTTCAGACCAAAGCCTGCACCTCTAACACCTGAGTTACTCAAAAAAGTTTCAAGCTTGCCAGAATCCTGGGACTGGAGAAATGTGAATGGTGTCAATTATGTCAGCCCTGTTCGGAATCAAGGTAAAAAAAAAAAAAATTGAAAACTCTGAATGAAATGCTGTAGAACTCCTTTGATGTACTTTGTAATTTGCTGTTAACAAGAAGGTTTTGTCTAGTGTCTCGCAGTTGACAGATTGCACCTTTACTGTGAATAAGCTGCAGAAACTGGGTGGAGTCCTTGCTGACAACACTGTGCCAAAATAGAAGGTGGTACTGGCATGTCTTTTGCTGGAGTGAAAGCCAGTTACCACAGTGCCCTGCATAAAGACAGCTGTCAAGTTTTGTCCAAACAGTCTCAGTCATGGTTTTCTGCACGCTGACAGAACTGATGTACACTTAATTCTTTCCCTACTTCCTGCTGATGGCAAATTATCATGCAGCTTTAATGAATAAACTCATGAAAATTGTTACACTGCCTCCAAATCTTATTACCCCGACAACTTTAGGAGTTGCTTAAATGGCTAGTTGCAAGAGGAGGTGTCAGTCACTATGAAAAGTGTGGACACTGATAAATAAGGAATACTTGTACAATGTATTTTTTCTTTGCCCCTGTGATAGGCAAGTATTTAGCTCAAAGTAGACTTAAAAGGATACCATTCTACTACATGTTTGTTCTATAGGGAGTGCTTTTATACCACTGTGGTGTGACATACCTGAATTAGATAGTTACATACTGGAAGCCAGGAGTGGACTCGGTTAATGTGTCCCTTCTCTGATCCACCATTTCAAAATAAATTTGCATCTACTGGTAGCTATCTGGTTGCAACTTTGAGGGGAAGGGAACATAACATTAGCATGGTGGGGAGGGAATCATTTAAATCGCTGTTTCCTCATTTATGGCTTAGTTCTTCTGCCAAATTCTGCCAGCTGGACTCCTGGTAGCAGAAGAAGCATAGGAAGGCTTGTGGGAGTTCTAGCTCACAAGCTGACACAGAGCATCACTGAAAGATGGCAACAGGAAATGATGTGGTCCTGTGTAGGTGTGAGTCCTGTACTTTCTTCTGGTGTGAACTGTGAAAATCCCGAGGGCTCTTTTACCTTCCAAACAATTGAACACTCGGTCCCAAACTTACCCTTTCTCCAATGTGTTGCTTCAAAGTTCCTCTAAATGAGAACTAGTCTGTAGCTTTATTATTGGAAGCAGCCTACACTTTTCCTGTAATCTGACAATCCATGCTGAGTATGTTAAATTTTTGTGGAATATGCATTCTGCTCCATTAAGTAAGAATTTTAGCTTTCAGGCTTTAAAAAACCAAACAAACAAACATAAAACACAAAACAAAACCTCCAGAAGATGACCTTGTGCAAAATAGTGCTGAATTACAAATTAAGTCTTGCTTATGGTAGCTGGCATGACTTTCTGGGCACTGGATATCAATGCTTCATTAAAATGATGGTATTAGAAAGTCTTAGTTGTATATCATTAAGATTATTAGATGACTAATTAGAAAATGCCATGGGGGAGCAGGCTGCAAGCAGTAAGATGCCAGTTGCGTGGCATATGCAGAGAGAATTCAAGAATATGAATTACAAGATCATGGCTTCCCAGATCTCACATGCTTGTGGAGTCACTGCTCTTTACCTAAGGAGAAAAAAATACAGCATCTGAAGTGGACAAGAATTACAAGGGAAATGTGCATTCCCTGTAGAATACCTTGAGACACGGCAGGCTTCATGCAACTGCAGTTGTCTTGGACTGTAATATTTACTGCCAGTACGTTAGCATCCCTGCTAGTATTTCCTGTAGTCAAGAAAGTAAAGGTCGAGTTCTCAGGCTGTTTATAGAGCAGTTAACTGCATCTTTGAGCCAAGAGATGTCGTCTTTGAAGGTAGCCTTGTCGTTTGTTATCAACTTTACTGGGGGGAGAAGACGGGAACCTACAGATTTCATTAACCTTAGAGTGCAGTTCCAATTTCTTGCTGACTTCTTTCTGCAAGCTTTTTCTGCAGATCAAAGTAGGTGAAAAGCCTGGTCAGCTGATTCTTCACTAGGTGTGCTGTGTCTCCTCCTTACTCCTCATAATGTAACAGCCCTTTGCAGTAGAGTGAGTGGAACCTGATGTGGCTGAAGCTTTGATTGACTCTGGAAGAGAATTTGTGGGAAGCCTCAGAAAAACAACTACTCTTGCAGCTGTGTTGGCTCTCTGCTGATACAGTGTGGTTGTCATGCTGTGGGCCTCGAAAATACCATGTAGTAGCAGGAAAGAAATTTCGCAGCCACCCCAACAGACTTCAGACTGAAATGGTTGCGTTAATTGTATTTTTTACATTTTTGCACACAAAAAGCAACAAAGTGTTCTGCAGTGTGGCCCATCTCGGATGCTGTGACTGTACAATGAGTGGGAGGCACCTTTCACTGCTTCAGTTTGCCCTGCTGGGCAAAGACCATTCATGTTCAGGCTGATTTTGCCCCTTCTCTTCAGAGATACGTCTAACTGAGTGAAGGTACAATTTCATGAAGTCTTGCTTTTGCAATAGCTCTGCTTTTGTACACCTACACAGTTCAGGAGAAAGTATTTCATTTTGTTCCTCAAACCTCCCTCCTTTTCATAGCTCTGCAATATTTGATTTTCCTACTGTCAGGAAACAAAAGGAAATCGGGCACCTTGGTGACAATCAGTAGATACAATAGGACCTCATCCAAGTAATTGTCCTTCCCTGCGATGCTTGTCATTCCACTTCCAAAGTTTTTTAATGTGTTAGGGGAAGCCCTTAGGGAGTGAAGAGGCCTAAAACTAGAAGCAATGCTGAATTTTGATGCAAAAGTAAGGAGACTTAACTCTCTGCCAGGAAACAGAAGAGAAATTAAGGTGCCTCTGAAAAGCCAGTGTAAAAATGACATGCCCTTGGGAAGTAAGGGGAGCTGGGATGAATGCACTATATCAAACCTCCTATTTACACCACTAGACTCTCAAAAGTCAGTTATTTTAGGCGCAGCTCTAGAGGTGGAATATTTTTCCAACTGAAAATTACAGCATTAAATCCATTGATAGGTTGAAATAATCTAAACAATATTGTCATTGTTCATTTAAAATAGTTCATTGCCCCTTAGCATGTGTACTCCATAAGGGGTTATAGCCTGAGGCAGTAGGTTATGAGCCTTCTCAGCCCTGCTCATGTGGTCCTTGTAGGTTCGTTCTGAAGGAATAGCATAGCTCTTAAATGATACTACTGAAGAGCAATATATTGTCTCTTATTCTTGAAAAAGCTCAGTGTTCCTTCAAAAGCTGTCAGAACTGTTTTTTGAATTGCATGCTTAAAAGCTAAATGTATGTTTAAAGTTTGTGCTCTGTCAGTGTTAGGTCTGGTAGGTTTTGACTCTTCAGTGGACTCTAGTGATAGTTGTATATGAATGCAGGTGACTTGCCTTGTTTATATTGCTGACTGCCCTCTGTGGTTCCTTTTTCTTCAGGCTCATGTGGCAGCTGTTACGCATTTTCTTCCATGGGCATGCTGGAAGCAAGAATACGTATCCTCACAAACAACACTCAGAAACCGGTCTTTAGTCCTCAGCAGGTTGTGTCTTGCAGCCAGTATTCTCAGGGTAGGTACACTGATGTATACAAAGATAACTTTCAGTAATGATGATGCTGCAGAAGGAAACTGTATATTAAAAACTTCCATGCCTTCCCCATAACCCACGATTTAGTTTTTTTATAAAGTATCTGGCAGGCTATACTTTATAGTACTTCTTTTTTTTTTGAAAGATTACAGAAAATGTTCAAGAGTTGTCAGCCCACCTTACTGTAGGGGTGGGATTGAACCAGGAGTAGGTGGCCTCATGCTCAGGGTGTTACTGGATTTTAGGTAGATCTACCTGGGAGATAGTGAATGTCTAAGGAGTAGGGCTAAAAATACAGCTAAATTGCAATGCATACCTAGAAAAAACAGAACCAAATATCATCCCAAAAGCATATTCAGAGGGAGGAAGAGCATATGGGGAGGGGGAGATGAGCAAAAGCAATGACTGAAGCTTTCCAAAGGACCGTACCTGTGTTAGGACAGGTCTTTTTACTGTATGTAACTATAACTGCTCTTCCTGATGGGGAGTGTCAAGAGCAGTTGGATGAGAAGGTGGTCCATGCATTAGTGTTCCCAGTATAGCTCCCACTGATGTGAATTTTGTCTTGTGTGTTTCAGAAAGCTAGCTATAGCTAACTGGAATATTAGGATTATCTAGGGTCACTGCAGTTTGTGTTCAGTAGTGTATCTAAAAGTATACCAAAAGATTTCAGTAGGGGAGTCTCCCACCTCAAATAACTCCAGAGAATAAGCAGGTATTTTTTTTTTTAGGTTGCGATGGTGGTTTCCCATACCTCATTGCTGGAAAGTATGTCCAAGACTTTGGTGTGGTGGAAGAGGACTGCTTCCCTTACACAGCCCAAGATTCTCCATGCACTTTCAAGCACAGCTGTTACCACTACTACACTTCTGAGTACCACTATGTCGGTGGTTTCTATGGGGGCTGCAATGAAGCCCTGATGAAACTCGAGCTTGTTCTGCGTGGGCCAATGGCTGTTGCCTTTGAGGTTTATAGTGATTTCATGCTTTATAAAGAGGGGATTTACCATCACACTGGGCTGCAGGATGGCTTCAATCCTTTTGAATTGACCAATCATGCTGTCTTGCTGGTGGGCTATGGTACAGACCCAAAAAGTGGTGAGAAGTTCTGGATTGTGAAGAACAGCTGGGGCACCTCGTGGGGAGAAGATGGTTACTTCAGAATCCGCCGTGGCACTGATGAATGTGCAATTGAAAGCATTGCAGTGGCTGCAACTCCTATTCCAAAATTATAAATGCAGAGGTCTTTATCCATCCAGTGCCTTGTCCCCAGCCATGAGAACATACTGATTGTTAGAAACTGCAGTTAAAATCTGTCCCCTAGCTTGAACAGGGGAGCTTTAATAAAATTTTCCAGAACAGAGCAGTTTCCCTAGGTGAGAGGATGAACACTGTTAGTTCTGCTCTGTGCACTGAAGGCTTCCTCTCAAGTCTGACAGTAGATCACCTAGAATGCAATGGCTGTTTTGGTAACAGTGGTGATAGGTACTCATCACTGGATATACATCTTCAGTCACCAGTTGCATTTTTTTCCATGGACAATCTTGAACTTCAGATCTCAGAGGGAAGCATCTGCTGTGATAATCTGTAACTACTCTGAAAGGACACTGTTAGTGCCTTACTTCTCAGAAATCAGGTGGTCACTGCAATTTAGAACATAAGTGTGTATTGGGAAGGGAATGGGCAATTACACTGATTAAACGGAAATTTTAAAGCTTTAAGTGTCCTGCAAAAACTGCATGTCAAACCCTTAGAACAACAAAAATCAATTCTACATTTCAGGCTGTTACTAAATGTTCCAGTTCTGGATTTTATTGCTGTGCTTTGCAATTGATCATCTCAGAGTTCAATAAAAATTACCCCACTCCTATAAGAGTTTGTACTTGTGGAAGTAGTTGGTTCTTTATTTCAGTGACCTGTCTTAAGTTTTGAACTTCCTGTCAAGAACTTTTTACTTTAGCAGGTCTAAACTGATGGGGAAGGAGAATGAGAGGAACTAGGAATCATTCAGCTGAGGCCAAGATTCTCACAGCAGCATCAAGCAAGGTTGTCCAGGAGTCTTAATAGTCCTTGCTGTGGATATGGGATAATTCATTGAGTAAATTGGCTAATTCTCCAGTAATCCTGCTTAAGTCCTCTCTGTTAATCTGTTGCCCTATTCCTTTCAAATATAGGTAGAAAAATAGAGTTGAGGCAGGTGATTGCAACACTTGGAATTAACCATTTCTTTCTAGATGAAATTCAGCTGCAACACAGTACTTGGTTAATGCATCACTGGTCTTTGCTGTTCTTCATGTGAGTAAATAGGAGTGGCTTAGAGGCAAGTCCTGGTTTTGTGCATAGAGGATGACTTCCTTGGTAATCTTCTGTTAAAATAATACATGACCAAAGTAGTTAGTATTTTTATATACAAAATACAATCTTACCTCTTCTTTTTAGGGTGCAGGGAAATTTATAAGATACAGAAAAATGGAACAGTTGTCTGTTTGTAATCAACATATCCCATTTAATGTGGAAGGGAAAACTCCCTTTTACTTCAGTAGCAGAATTTCACAAGAAATCCTTGACTCCAGTTTGCTCAAATTGAGGGGCAGGGGAAGAATAGCTTCATGGTTTTGGCTGTTCTTTTTTTGAACACCCTGCCAAAAACTACCACACCATGTTTGGAAATTTAGACCTTGTGTTTTGGCGGAATTTGAACAAGAACCACTAGAATAGCTTATATTGTGCATTGGCCATTTTAGCTGAGGGATTTGGGGGGTGGGGGAAGAGCTTTTACCTTGTTCCTTCCCACTTGGATTATTTGGTGTTGCTGCAAAACTGAGAGTCCCATGAGGACTTAATCCCTTGGTAGCAGCTGCAATTCTCCCACGCACCTGTTTGCCTGAAATACACAACCAAGCACACAACACCTTTTTTTCTTGCACTTCTCCCTTTCTTCCCCCTTCTCCCCTATTTGTGCTTTCCTTGGGGAAAGTTTTACTGGGGTGGGAGAGGCAATACTGCTTTCCCCTGACGGTGCGTGGTTCGAGTCTGCTGTGTTATCAGGCATAATAACGGTGTGATAGTTCATGTGCTGATAAACAACTCTCAGTAGGTCACCCACTACCCTTTTGCCAGGTATTGATTTGAATTACAGTAATAAAACTAAAGCTAAAAATTGCTTCAAACAGTCAAGGATGGAAGAAATTGTTGCCTGTGCTTTCATTATACAAGACGACTATGTTGGCTGCAGCGCAATGCCAGCAGCAAGCTTCCTGCTATGCTGGTATTACAGCTACACAGCTTGACCTAATTTGGATGACAGCTTCTCTATACATAAGCAGCCATGTTGATACCAGTGTAAACTCTCATGAGGTGCAGTACATGGCCGCCTTTGTGTAGGTGATCTGCAGGCTTGTCCTGCTACCCGGAGTGCCTGCACAGATACAATGCATTTTGAATATCCCATGCATTTGGAAGCGTCAGTTCTTAATGAGGTATTTTCACGAAGTTACAGCTTTGTATGGATGTGCGAGGTTCTTGGATGTCTTTAACATCACTTGAGATTAGGTTGAGAATAAGGTTATAAAAGCTAGGTATTTCCTACTATTTTTACTATCCTTCAGCATTAGGAAATCAACTCATTATCATCAAACTGCTGCTGACACTCGTGGCACTACTAATATAAAAATACTTGCTATTCACCATGCCTTGTATCATGTTAGCTACATGTGTTTTGAATAAGATTGTGTGTTACTTTCTTAGAAATCCTCTTGTCTATCTGTCACTGCTTGTGTGTGGCAGCTGCACTGGTGCTAACGTGAGGATGGGAGAGTTCTCAGAGCAGTCTGTCACCATCACCACCTCCAGCAACTGAAATCAGACGTACTTGTTTGCCTCTGGCTGACTGCGGTATGTGAATGTCCCTGCTTTCTGTATTTCAGAGTTGCACAGAGAAATGTCAGTCAGCCTGATGGAGCTAGTTATGTGGCCAACATGACATATTTGGATTCTCAACTTTTATCTGGGATTGTGGGCCAGGTACATAAAGTATATTCGGGAGCCACAGGCTGAAGACCAGCCAGAGCATTTCCTTCCTGCAGGCCATAAGGGATGCAACTGCAAGAGTTGGTAAACCCTAGAAGTGCGGAGGTACCGCTCCACTTTGTGATGGTGCAGGCTGTGACACAGCTTCATCCACTGGTACCCTTCCAGCTCCTTGGAAGCTGAGGAGTGGGGCTAAGCTTGGCTGTAAGGAGTACAGAAGCATGGAAATAAACTACTGCTGACAAAATAGACAGAATGGAAAGATGTGGGTCTCTGCAACTTCAATTCACCTTTTTTTAAGGGGCTGTAGTTTGCTTAGATGGTTTCTACCTATAAATGATGGAGTTACCTGGAGTAGCTTAAAATGGGAAACAAGCTATCGCTCAGGAGAATAATTACAGGTTTGGCAAATATGCCTTGCAGTGAACAAGTAGGGGCACAATCTATTTAACTTACCAAGGAAGGTTAATAGATAATGTCATGGCTGATAAATACTTACAGGGGAAACAGAGCTGATCATCAGCCCAGCAAACAGAGATATTAAAAGTTCAGTGTTTTGAAAATGAATACATACAGAGGACAAATGAGCTCTAGCTGTTTAACAGCGAGCGCAATAAATCCTTAAAATCTGTCAAGGGCTGTGGTGGAGTCTCCATCACTAGAGTTGGGTGATTTTCTAGTTTGAGGACTTCCCCTGGCACAAGAATTCCTCAGGGAAACCTGCGGTTGGTTTATGAAGGGGACCTGGCCGGATCATCATAACTTCTCTTGCTCTGTGATCTGAGGACTTGAAACACAAGGTGACTTTTAACTTCCAAAGATGTCAGTCTAATTTTGCATCGTAAACTACATATAAAGTGACAGCAGAGACGTTTTCCTAGATTTGTTCAAACTGCTGAAATTTGGACTAAGTAATTTTAAAGTTGTAATGGTCCAGGGGTCTTGGGAAGACAGGGAAAACCAGAATGTGCACCAATGGAGCTTAAAATAGCAAGCCTGGGAGAATACTATATTTTGATAGCTGCTTTATTTCCCCCCCCAAATGAGCTGCACTCTCATCCATTGCTTTCCTCTCCATTGCTGGAAGCTTAGAACTAGTTTGTAGAGTGGAGTTAAGATCATTGGACTACTTTAAAAGGTTCTCCTGCTAATGTCAGACTTCCCACGACCTCTGAAGATTTTAATCTGTATTTCTCAACTACTTGGCTTTCAAGGTGTGATTAAAACAAGGTTGTAGGTATTGTTAATTGAATAGATGCAAAGATGTCAAATGGAAAATTTTGAAAAGCATTTTTTCTCAATTTTTGTATTTAAAATGGGACAAATGCTGATTTTTTTTTTTTAGGAGGAAAAAAAAAAGATGGACTAAGGAAGCATTTTTTCAGTGGTTTCAGTCTACAAAACAGCATCCTTTACCAAGATTTTCAGTTTTCACTTGCTCATTCTTCCCCTCCCAAACACCATAGCATGAGTTTTTTTCCCAACCAGATCATTCATTTCTTCAGAAAAGCTGTTTGTGCTGTGTGTTAAAATTCCCTTTAAAACATCAAAGCTATCAGTGATTTCACTTCCACCTCAATGGATGGGACTTACTTAACTCTGCTCTAGACGATCAGCAGGGATAGAGCCACCTGATATAGCTGGGGCTGTCTCACTTTGGGTTGAAATAACGGAGGAAATGGTGCGGGCTCCAGAATGTGCTGAAGGGCACTGCGTAACTCCTGGAGCCTCTCGGGGATGTGGTGAGGAGAGAGGTTTGGGGGGGGAGGGGGGTCTGTGCCCAGGTCTGCCAGGAGTTTGTGGGAGCTCCGGGGTGTTGCAGGGACGGGTGCGGGGCATTCAGGTCACAGGTGGCCTGAGTTGCTGTGCAGAGGTACTTGTCCCTGCTGAGTGTCTCACAGCACAGCCTTACTAATGCCCTCATTTGCACCACTTCAGCTGAGAGCAGAATAACACTTGAATTGTAAAATAAAGTGTATTAGCTAGGTCAGAAAGCCTGTGGGTGCTAACTCTTTTGTACCCAGACTGCTTCATGGCTAACTCTGGTTTCCCCCACTGCAGTGCAATGTACATGTAGACGTATCTTCAGCTACTTTTAAAAAAAGTTGATCTCAATTTGAACCCTGAATTTGAAATTTTGAGGGAGAGCCCAAGCGTATTTAAAAAACAACTCCTTTCCATATCCTGAATCATATGGGCAGCATGTGATAAAGAAAAGGTGGAAGCTTTGACTACAGTATGAAATAATAAAACATACTTGGCTACCCCTTCTGAACAGTGAGTTTTAAGTGAAAAGGCTCGCACCCTGTTTGACTGAGAGCCAGGGTATCTTGTGTGCTGAGAAGAAGGTGTCGGGGAGTGCAGCTCAAGCAAGCTGAGGTTTCTCTGCTGGTTGCTATGGCTTCTGGACGTGCTGTCAGCTGAAGCGGTGTGTGAGCACATGTGTGTGTGTATGTTTAGGTTTCAAAAAAAATAAGAAGCATTTAATGGCAGCTGGGAAGTTATTAATGACCCGCAACATTAGGAGGTGGTCAGGTGCAGTACATTAACAGAGCATCAGTTTTTATTAGTTCTCTCTGAATGACAGGTGGGGCAGGAGGAGGAGAAGTTGAAGCCTTTCTGTCCAGGCTATAAACAGGCATGTGCATATGCAGAATTTTTCTATATCTGTAAGAGGAAAGACATGTACTTCTGCCAATTACTCCTAATCGCTTCATTTGGATCAGCTGACTTGATCCAGCAGGTGCTATTTAGCATGAGATGCACAAGCTAAATTAATACCCCTCTCTCATGGTAACATCTCGCTAGGCTGATGGTTTAGCTCTTTCTTCACCAAGCACGTTTTGCTATTTGCACTTCAGGATATATATGCATGTTTGTACTTGAAGTGATCCCTGGGACCTCTGATTTACCTCATTAAATAGAGAATATTTTTAAGGGCTGTGTAGAAGGGCTTATACCACTTTAGCGATATGACAGGTGATAAATTTTAAGTACTGTCATAAGCACCAAAGATTTTAAAAGTGATGTCTTTGCCCTAGGAGGATTTCAGAAGTTTGGAAAACATTGTGCATTCTTAAACGTCCAGCAATTCTGACCCTGATGCTCTGCATGTAAGATGGGAAAAATTTCAAAAAATATTAACTAACTGTACAGAATCCTTACGATTATATTTAACAAAGGAAATATAATATATACAGCATGTGGATTTTTTAAAACCTCATTTAATTACCTTTTCTATTACTCTCTCTACTTACTCAACACTTGTGACAGTAATACAGTATAAAATGATGGCTTCTTCTATTGTTCTGTTTAGCATTTAGCCAGAATAAATAGGATTTTTGGTCTGGACTGTACATGACTTTTCCTCTCATTAGCATTGATGGATGAAGGAAACTAGAGTATCTCAGAAGATAAATCTTCCAGAAAGGAGACATGCCGTGACCTCTGGGAGGCCGTTACTTCACCTGGAAACCAGGATACCCAAAGCAGCAGTGTCTTGACTTTTTGCTCACTACTCTGCTCTTGGTTCTGCTGCGCCACTTCTTGCTCCCAGCCCCACTTCTGCATCAAGGTTCTGATAAACCTCTTGAGCCCACTTAAAATCCTGATCCTATTTTGGGACCCTCTCACCTCACCTTGTAAGTGTTTGGGCATAAATAGGAATACTCCAAAAGCTGAACACCTGCAGATCGGGTGAGTAAGTCTGCAGTCTGTACTGTACTGTCGCTTTACACAAAGATTTCCTTCTAAATCTCATACATTAATGAGGCTGCTGAGGCTGTGAATTTTGTCACTCAGTTACATTTCTCCCTCCTTTTCTGAAGCCCTCTATTAACCTTGGGATTATATGCACACATTTAAATTTCAGCAGGATAATAACTGCAGGAGACTGCATCCAGTTGTGGGGGGAAAAAAATCAATTATAAGAAATTGACTAAAAATGTCTCTAGCCAAATCAGATACATAAAACTCAGCAGTGGGATGATAAAATAGAAGCAATGCAATGCTTCTTTTCACAGAACATATCTATTTTCCATGTGTGCTGCCCTGAGGAAAGAAGCAGAAATAGGGTGATTGCATCTTCCTAATTGCTGGGGGCTGGTTTTTCAGCTGTAACATTGAGAGGGTGATTTTTTTTCTCTTTTAATTAAAAAGGCTGGCAAAACAGAATTTGACGTTAGCTCTATCTTATCCATTAGGATTGTAGAGGTCTGTAATAGCAGCATTAAAACTGCTCCAAATGGCAAACGAATGGGGCCGTCTGGATGTGGAAGAACCAGGAGGGATGGCAGGAGGCGGGCTGTAGGAAAGGTGAATGCCGATGGCTCCTGGATTGGCAGCATAATAAGTCCCCAGCACATCTGCATGAAGCCCATCAGGACACCCAGAACAGGTAACAAAGGGCAACCTAAAGCAAGGGACATCCTACAAGAAGGTGCAATCTAAAAAAACCAAACAACAAAAGGACAGATCACCTATCTATGCCATTAAGAGGTGATGTCGAGAAGAAAAGGACAGATCCTTTTCAACAGCATTCAGGTAAAAAGACAAGATACCTTCATAAGCAAATCCTAATGCTTCACAGAGGTGGGACAGAATGGAGAGGCAAAAGATCACGACCATTTTCAGATCCTAAACAGTACAAGAAAGACTCATCCAAAACCTTTCCCCTCCTATAGGTCTTTCGTTGAGTTTTGCTACCCTGCTGCTAGAGAGAAGCAGTGTTAATTACTACAAAATCTCTGGCTTAAGAGTTCGACGACAGGTCTCCAAGTACAGCTCCCTTCCTCAGCACTAACTTGTGTGGTGTTCTGAACCTGTGAACGATCACATATGGCAAAGCTCAGGTTTACCTTCTAATTCGTTTACACCCTTCCCTGCAATCCCACTTCCACAAAGAAATGCTGGCTCTGCCATAACAGGTGATAGCCCTCTTACTTGTGTTATGGATCAAATGAAAAATCATAGCTGGGAGCCTGGTTCCCAGTGGAAAGGGCAGCTGTCTCTGCTAAAATGACTTCCAGAATGGGTAGGGGTTTTTTTGTTTGAAAAGAATGCTAAAACCAGGATAAAAGTGGTCAAAAAATGTAAAAAGCTAACCCATTCTGGCATTTCTGAATTACTTAGTGATTTTTTCTTATTTTGTAATGTGTTCATAAAAAGCTACAAAAAGGGAAGGTTTGAGAAAAATATAAAGTCTCAGATGCTTGGCAACATGTCCTGGTATTCCTTTTATAGATATATATATACACACACAGAAACAGAAAGGACTTTTTTCTCTTTTTTTTACAGTTCAGGATGCAGCCAAACGTCCCAATCTGGAAACCCTTCACCAGATGGACTGAGATCCACACAGTATTACTTACCCTCCTTATCTCTAACCTTCGCTTGTCTTGCCTGTTGAGATAAGACTTTCAGGACCAGGCCTCGCCACCATCCAGAGTCTGAGCAGTGTTCAGCACGCAGGAGCCTTTCTTGTTGAGCCCTGAAGCCCTACGCCAGAGCTCAGGCTAAATAATGAGCAGTAGACGGTGGAAGGAGCTCAAGCCCAGCAGTCTTTATAAACACTTCTATTGTGTCTTACTCTCTTTTTCAAAATCTTGTCTCTGGGCACCAGGAAGAAAAGTGGTCTTCTGGCTGCTGTTTTTGGGTCAAGTGGCTCCTTCTGGAAGGACATTTGAGTTGCTCCTTGCCTGGAGCATGAGTGAGGGTGGTGGGCAAGGGGAGACCTCTGGAAGGAGAAGCAGCAAAGGGAGAGCCTGGAGGATGAGAGGGACTGATGAAAAGGGCAAAACAAAGCCAATACAGCCAGGCCTCAGAGAGGACATCAAGAAAAGGTTTTCTTTTGGTGTCCCAAGGAGTCTACACGAAGGTTGCTGAGAGCGGGGAAAGCTTGAAGAGTTGCTGTGAGCAAGGTTAAATGGATGTGAACCTGTGCTGCAAGGAGATGGTGGACATATTTTCATCTCTTTGAATTCCCAAAACCATGGCTTTGTTCTAAATCCTGTTGTACTAAAACCGACCTTTAACGTCCCAGTTCCTTTCGGTGGACCGAGAAAAGGTGCTGTCACATTGACTGATGTGGTCAACACAGGCGTCCTGTCCCACGTAATGGTCAGCTCGGTGCCTGGTCCTGCTCTTGAAGGAACATGCAGACCTACATGCTCCACTGAGGCCACTGCATGTCTGAAAGCAAAGAGAGTTTTTTGGGGCAGAAACTCTGATGTAGCTTGGCTGGAATACACCAGGTGAGGAGCTGGCTCTCTGGTCAAGAGACCACTCCGTTAAACCTTTCATTAGGCAAAAATATTCACTGCTTTTATAAGAAATGCTTGCTCTGAGCAGGATATGGCTTTTCTTGATGTTTGGCATTTGTGACAATGTTTTGCAGTTGGTTTGTGTGGGCTGCATGAGGGCAGTATTTGGCCATCGCAACAACTTCATCACCACATGAAGTCAGCAGAAGTCTTCAGTCAGAATGGATCGTTCCTGTGTCTGTGTGGGGCAAGGAGACGCTAGACCTGGGGAAACACTATGATTTTTTGTTGTATTAATGAAAAATGAGATCCTGGTTCTGGCTAAGAACGAGTGAAAATGAGGGTTCTGGGCTTTGCTATGTTATTAATAAAAGCTGCTGTAACTGGGGACAGTATGGACATATAGTCAGATCTCGGGCTTAGCTCCTCATGCAAGTGAAATGCTGTGGCAATACATTTATAATGTGCCTCAAGAAATGATTTTTTTTTATTATTATTAACAATAGGCACTGATATATTTCTGTGTAAAAATGTCCAGAATCATCATACTTTCTTAGGAACAAAAAGGGGAACAAAAGAAGCCTTTTTTTTTTTCAAAAAAAACCCCAACCCTCATCTCTGCAGGTATAAAGCAATTCCTTTCTTTCTTGACCTTTCTCTTGAAAGAAGCAATAATAATGTTTCAGTTGCTCCTGTGAATGGCAGTGTGATGTGTCCCTGAAAGGTAATAGGTATGCAGTTCAATATGTCTCTGCCTCTCTGCAGTCAGTAATGGGCGAGAGGTTGCTGCCTATTTAGAAATTCTCTAAACTAGGTCATTACTCATGTTGCCTTTCACTTGCATGTTACGCTCTTACATCTAAATATTGAGGGTTAGGCTGTGATAAGACACAGTAAGCACCCGTAATGACTGGGTCTGTCTGTGATTCTGAATCTTGAATAACCATGGAAAACTCTTCAATAAGCTAGGGTGAATTTCTGCAAATATTAAATTGTCACTGGAAGAAAGAAAACAGGGTGGAAGTTCAGGAAATCATCTGTAATTTTCAGGCACTTCATTCTTGGCAGATAAATGTTATTTACAGTGAGCAAATCCTGACTCTCTGAGCAATGTCACTGGTTTCAGTGCAACTGTCCAGGCCACAAAACATCAGCCTCTATGAGTGTAGGATCTGCCCTCCATTTTTGGGTAGACTGATACCCACAGGCAGCAGAACTTACTAAGCATCCCAGACAGATGTTGAAAATTGCCATCAGCACTGCGTGTTTTGCACAACTTCTGTGCCTTTTGCAGCTGTTTCCAAGATGAAGGGGTTTTGGTTTGTTGGGTTTGTTTTTTTTTTTTAATAGCATTTTTTGGTGTTTATAAAAATTTTCATAAGCCTGTCAGCCCTTTTTTTTCTACTTCTGAGTAAGGCTTGGTTTGGATCAATACTTTCTTTATAAAAACTGTCAGTGGTGCCTCAGGAAAAAGAAGCTAATGGCACTGATCATCCCAGACTATTGCATGGTGGCCAAGCATACTCAAGACACCACGGAAATGAGCAGAAAGGCTACCACCTCCCCAGATGGATCATTTTGGGATTTGTAAAACTCTCCACACCTTCCCAACAGCACTTCTGTTCTTGCAAACTTGTTTTGGCAATCAAGGGGACATTGTTCCTGTCACCACTGATGCAACTTTGATGGCATTTTAGCCTCTTGTTTCTATATAATGCATCCACTGCTAGATGTAGAGTTTTACCCAGCTACCTGAAGTCACTGCTCGCTTTCCCACAGTGCAGCTATGCTGGATGTAGCAGCATCTGCGGCTGAGACGAGACCTGAGGATAACAGTTTTCCTCTCCTCATCGCCTGAGTCCCAAGTGGGTGTTTAATTTTCTCTGAAAAGAAAGACTTGCTTGGACTGAACAAAAGCCTTGATACATGAGTGCTTCAGGATGTTATCTGTTGGCTGTTGAAGGGTTTAGCAATCCTGTTTGTAGCCTGCCATAGAGAGAGACTAGAAAGAGAAACACAGGTCACGTAGCAGAGAAAGGGGACTCTTGCACACATAACAGCAGGTGATTCTTTACCATCTCGGTATGTGTCATTTACTGATAATGACGTTTTGCACAGATAAGCTGCCTGGCATACTGTACAGTTTATGGCCACCACACTACTGCACAGCTCACCTTCATGCCCATGAACAGGAATCTCATAATTAATCATCTCCTTGTGCATGACTGCTTTTCAGCCTCTTCAGACGCAAAATGTACTGACAACGGAGTATGAATATGACTTGACTGCAATAGGAACTAGTCTATAAACCCATTGCACCAATAATCTGATTAATTCAGCGTATCGGTCAGCTATTAGAAGCCTCTGAGCTCTTCTTCTGAGATACCCAGAGGTCTTAAATTTCTCTGACTTGGCAAGGTACTGTGGATACTTCATGTCTTCCATGAAATAGTCAGGGCCACATAGGATCAAGCCCTCTGGGTATTCATTATTTCATGCCAAACATAGTCTATTCTAGTTCAGTAAAGCTCTTGGGGGCTTTGCTGTGCACACCATCCCCTCTGAGACAGTTGGAGACAAATGAGGCAAAGAGGATTGCAGCTGACAGCACTGTATGAATAAATTGCTTGATTTCTCATATAATGGGCAACTACTGTAAGGCTCCTAATCTATAATGACCTAAACAACTTAGATGGACCTGCTCCTTAAACTGAATCTATTCCTGAATGTCTTTTTTTCCTTGGTATTAGAAATATTCTTACATATTATGACCTTCCTCAGACATCTGGAAGAAGCCTCAGGTTCGCAGGCTCTGGTCCTCGGTCCTCATGGGGGACTTCAGTCACCCCAATATCTGCTGCAGGGACAGCACAGCAGGGCACAAGCAACTCGGAAGGTTTCTGAAGGGCTTTGATGGCAACTTCATGACACAGGTGATTGAGGAGCCAATGAGGGAAGATGTTTTGCTCGACCTCATACTTACAAACCACGAAGAACTGCATGGCAATGTGAAAACTAGGGGCAGCTTTGGCTGCAGTGACCATGAAAGGGTGGAGTTCAAGATCCTGAGAAGAGGAAAAAAAAGCAAAAACGGGGTTACAAGCCTTGACTTCAGGAAAGCAGACTTCAGCCTGTTCAGGGATCTGCTTGGAAGAATTCTCTGGGAGGCCCTGGACAGAAGAGGGGTAAGGAGAGCTGATGATTGATTTTCAAGGATCGCCTCCTCCAAGCTCAAGAATAGTCTATCCCTATGTCCAGGAATTCCAGCAAAGGCAGCAGGAGGCCTGCATGGATGAACAAGGAGCTCCTGACTGAAGTCAAACAAGAAAAAGAAACATACAAGAGGTGGAAGCAGGAACAGGTGACCAGGGAGGAATATAGACTCACTGTCCAAGCCTGCAGGGATCCCTCCATAAGTGCCAAGGGAGCTGGCTGATGCCATTGTGAGACCACTCTTGATTATCTTTGAAAGGTCATGGTGAGCAGGAGAGTTTCCTGAAGACTGAAAGAAAGCAAATTTTACTGCTATCTTCAAGAAGAGCAAGAAGGAGAATTCAGGGAACTACAGACTGGTAAGCATCACCTCTATCCCAGGAAAGGTGATGGAGTAAGTCCTCCTGGAAGCCATTTCCAAACATAGGAAGAACAAGGAAGTGATCTGGAATAGTCAGCATAGATTTATGAAGGGGAAATCATACTTGACCAAACGGATAGCCACCTATGATGAAATGACTGGGTGTGGACAGTCTTTTGACACTGTCTCCCATAACATCTTCATAGACAAACAGATGAAGTATGGGAGGGTTAGGTGAATGGGCAGTGAGGCGGATTGAAAACTGGTTGAACGACCAGGTTCAAAGGGTTGTGATCAGCTGCACAAAGCATAGCTGGAGGCCACTGACTAGTGCTGTACCCCAGGGATTAATACTGGGGCCAATACTGTTCAACATCTTCATTAATGACCTAGACAAGGGGACAGTTGCACCCTCAGCAAGTTTGCAGATGATACAAGGTGACTGATAAAACAGATGGGTGTGCTGCCATTCAGAGAGTCTTCGACAGGCTGGGGAATTGGGCAAAGATGAATCTCATGACAATCAACAAGGGGAAATGCCAAATCCTGTAGCAGGAGAGGAATAACCCCAAGTGTCAGTGCATGCTGGGGGCCAACCGGCTGGAAAGAGCTTTGCAGAGAAGGACCTGGGGGTCCTGGTGGACAACAAGTTGAACCTGAGCCTTGCAGCAAAGGCAGCCAACATCCTCCTGGGCTGCGTTAGGCAGAGCATCGTCAGCAGGTTGAGGGAGGTGA
Organism: Aptenodytes forsteri; assembly: GCF_000699145.1. Taxonomy (NCBI): domain Eukaryota; kingdom Metazoa; phylum Chordata; class Aves; order Sphenisciformes; family Spheniscidae; genus Aptenodytes; species Aptenodytes forsteri. The sequence continues at coordinate 2,324,619 of NW_008796056.1, forward strand.
TCTTTCACCTCTAATTAGCACTGGTGAGATACACCTGGAGTGCTTTGTCCAATGCTGGGCTCCCCAGTGTGAGAGACAAGGAGGTCTGAGTCCAGCAAAGGACCACAAAGATGACTAAGAGCTTGGGGCATCAAGGAGAGGCCGTGAGAGCTGGGACAGTTTCAGCTTGGAGAAGAGAAGGCTCATGGGGATCTTATCACTGTGTATAAATACCTGATGGGGTGAGTAAAGAACACAGGCAAAGATGGAAATTCTATTTAAACATAAGAAAAAAGCTTCTTAGTGTGTGTGGTCAAACACTGGAACAAGTTGTCCAGAGAGATTGTGAAGTCTCCATCCCTGAAGATATTTGAAACCCAACTATACTTGCTATGAACAACCTGCTCTCACTGACTCTGCTTTGAGCAGGGGGGTTGGACTTCCTGATCTCCAGAAGTACCTTCCCTCCTCAGTGATTCTGTGATATTTTAAATTATAATGAATACAACTTACAAACTATACTCCTGATAAACTTTTATCAGGTAAAGGGAGTATCTTTTGTTGTTTTGTTCCATAGTTTAAATTCTCAGTTTTGGGACCCAATCCTTAATGGAAATTATTTAAGCCAATACACATTAATTTAGGATCTATTTTTATAAATATCCCTGCACACGAAGTTGGTGCTGCTGGGTGAGCACCATTAGAGATTGATAGTCTCCAAGAATCAGACTTAAATCTACTTGAATCAGACAGCAGTTTTGCTGATGTGATTCAGCCCTGTTCTTAAACATTTTCTCCGTGGAGGACAGGGTAGACTAGTCTTTAAGCTCCTGCTGTGAGGATTGCATATGGACCCTCATAGGAGGGCATAATACAGATTACTGACTACCAGAAACTTTCTAGCTTAATTTAGACATACCTATCTGTAGCACTGTAACTGTTCGATCCTCATCACACAAGCAATTCACAGTACCTGAAGAGGGTTAAAACTGCTGCACTGTCAGTTTGGTCCAGGCTTTTGTTGGTAGCACCCTGCAATGAGTGTGATGGTTCAGTCTACAACCTCAGAGAGTGCTCTTACACTTCGTTTCTTGAATCTGAGACACGACAATGTTCATTTGGAACTGGCACATTTCAGACTAATTCTGTGCTGTATGATGCTCTCACTGCCATCTGGCCTCAGGGACAAGCCATTTTACTTTTCCCAGAGTATTACTGACCCCCTGTTATTAGATTTTACCCATGGCAGACATTCTGGTCCTTCCCCTTATTGCTTTTGAAGTTGCACTGCGTTCATGTATTCCCAGGTGACTGTTCAAATGCACTTGGTGTAAAATGCACTGCAACCCACCTAAGATTTCTCTGCAGGCTCCAAAGGATAGATCTTAACTTGGATTTTATTAGGCTGTGTGGATCTATACGAAAATAAAAAAAAAAAAAAATCAACCTTGAGAAAAGGCAATTACATCAAATTATTATTATTGTTTTTTGAGTCTGATGGAATAGAAACGTGTTTGCACAGGTAACTAAAACCATCTGCGATGCTCTGAGGCATCTGTACAGGGCTGGTGGATATGGAAGGTATATTGAAATGTGCAAAAAATAGCCGAGCCGGCTCCCTTTATCAGACTAAGAGTTTGTAATTGTGAGAGAGCCACAAACTCTCACTCTTCAAATACAATGATTCATGCACCTATAGGCTGGGGGAATTTGGAATCTCTTTCCCTGTGTTCTCACTGTTTCTCTGCCCTGAATCCTATCTTGCCTTGAGGTCTGATCTTGTGGGATCTCTAACCCTAGAAACATTGTTCTAAGGGGCAAAACTGTAACCTCAACCAGTAACTCGTACCTGTCTAAGACTTTTTAAACAGGGCTGTAATTGTGCTAGAGGGAAAGGTTTTAGCTGGTTTTGAGAGGTGTAGTTCCTGAGATAAAACAGACACTGCATAGACTATTCCTGCCATCTGGACCTTGTTTTGTAGGACAGCTGGAGCATAATTCCCAAGAGGTAACACTTGGGCATGCCCGTTAAGTATGTTTGATGAGTCAATAGTAATATTTAACTGAGTGTCTTAATCACAAGAACTGTTGGAATGGAAGAAGGGAAAATCCAAACTAATTATTAGTCTTTCTAGTCTAAAAATAAAATTGAGGGAATGCACCATTTTGTTAATCTATTTCTCTGTAAGAGATTATTCTCGCCATGATTGACTATTCCCATAATTAAGTCAGTGAATATGCTATGACTGAAATGAGGAAGGCAATATATTAATAAAAGATGAACAGTCTCTTGTGCAGCTAACAACTTAGTATTTAGTCCGTACCCCAGGACTAATTGGGATATGGAAGTCTGGCAAAGAATTTCAATGATGTTTTGTATTTTTTTTTAAAGCAGAACATAAAATAATCTTCTATCATATTAATTTGTGTGTGTGCATGTATAGATATATACTTATATATACATATACACACACACATGTGTATTTACCATTTCCTGGATAATGGTCTCATTTATATGATATGATATTCAGTAAGATCAATGTGATGGCATAGGCCAATCCCTTCAAGACATTCAAAGCTACCAGGTATAGCTGTGGTGTAAAACCCCTAGATAATTAGATGGCAATCCTTCAAGTACATACATTTCTAATAGTTTGAATGTGTTTCTGTAGACAAAAACTGTTGCCTCATGGTTTCAATATCTCAGACAATATTGTCATTTTTAGAAGGTATGTTGGTAACAAGCGTGGTACTCAGTCAGGATTGATGCCTTTTTTTGTGGTATATGCCGTGCAAAGAGAAGGAGTGATAAAATCCAGGATGCATTTATGCTGTCCTTGATTCCTGTCAACATAATTGCATCTTCAATTTTATCACTTCTCTCAGAGAAAAAGATCTCTACTAATGACAGAGAAATAGTGAGAAGTTCCTGAAAGTTATCACCGTAAAATGAGTTTCACTTTTATGCCAAGGCCAACACAGTCTGTAATGCCTTAATTTGATGGAACTTTGTTAAATGTTATTATTTACAATAGAGACGTATAGCATTTGTATCAATTCCTGCCAATTAAAATAGAGTGTTAATATACTCTATTAATATTAGTATACTTATTAAAATAGAGATAGCAGAGCATTGGATGACACTATTGTGGCAAATAGCATAGTGGATAGGCAGGGAATACAAAAATAAAACAGCATAGACATACGTAATGTCGCGTGGGATTTTAATTATTATTTACATTGATTTAATAAAGTTTAAAATGTGTGTCTTTACCAGAGAAAACACAGACAACCAAAATATAAACACTGAAATATCAACTAAATTGGTGGCATGTTTACATGTTCTTATTGCCTGGACGTTGTCGAAGGACCTGAAGCAGCAGAATAAGGGCTCAGAGACACCATCTGGTTCTCCCAGCTTAACAAGTTACTCCATGTCAGCTGAGCCTTGCTAACTGCCTACCTGTGGGTGGCAAATGCAAGCTAATATGGTTTATATTAACTGCGCTTAACTGTGGTCTCAGCTAAGACAGATTGCATTGTACCAGCTCCAGGCTAAGTGTGCTTCCCTGGGCACCTCTGCCTGCAGCAAATCATTGAGTCACAGTAACCTGGTTGTGTGCCCGAAGGGATCAGCTGGTAACATCAAACAAGTTTTGCAGTGATCACTTAAGACATGACCAGCCCAAATTATCTGCCTTCCCCCATGACAGTGCTTATTGTTCCTGCAGCAGAGCTGCAAATGAGCAATACATCCACACCTCCCTGTCCCGACATCCACACCTCCCTGTCCCAGTGCTTTCAGATGACAATGAAGCCAAACCGGTACAGACATAGTTCAGGACGTGGGAACACTCCTCCAAAAAGGTGGAGCAAGGCAGGGCTGAGGGCCTTATCCTGCCTCAGGAGCATTCAGCAGACGGTGTCTATAAAAGCCAATTCACCATGGAGTTAGGAGATAGATCTCCGTACAACTTTCACTCAGCAAGACGCTTCAGTCCATGCTTCACTTTAGCTCAGCGAATCATCCCTCTAAATGCAACGAAGCCTTGATTCGTTGGGTGGCCTTGCTTAAGCCTGTGAGGAGCTCATTGTACCGGGGTGTTGCTGGGCCAAGAACTTAGTCAGGTTCAAAGAATTGAAACTTAAACAAATAACACGATTATCCAGAGCTATTATAGCTAATGCTAACAAAAACTTTGGAAGAGAGGTAAAGCCTCATGCTTCTGGGTGTAGGCCAATCTCTAACTTCACTTACTAACAGTGTACGACCTCCAGTTACCTAATATTTGCTCACAGTGATCTTCCATGCACTGTTCTCTGAGCATTGGCCATCATCAAAGAAGGATAAAAGATCAGGTGTAATTTCAACCTCATCCAAAACACCAATTTTGTCATTTCCTAAATTGCTAAACCTTCTCAGCCTGTTCTTTTTTTAACCTCTAAAACGGGAAATCTTCAACTTTAGAGAGGAATTGTGAGTGCTTAGAAGTGCTTGGGTACTGGATCCTCTCCGAAAATGGCAGTGCTGTGAAGGTAAGATTCACAGCCCGCACACTACGAGTAGCAACAATAATAAGCTTGAATCATGCAAAGATAGTAATTGATTGGAGTGAACTGATTTGCTTCTCAAATTATAGTCTTTTCTGATGTCTGTAGCTAACAAGGCTAAGCCCTTTAAAATTTTCTCTCCAAACAGAAGGATACAATTGACAGCTTGTTTTTGGAAAGAGAATTTATCTTATTGAAAAAAGGCCTCTTATTAAAAATAAAAAGTTTCAAGGAAAGTAAGACATTTTTCTCCTCTAATTACCCATTTCCACTTTGTGTGTGTGTATATATACAAACTTTAAAGTTTGAGTTTAAAGACTGATGATAAAAGATTAAATAACATAAGTGTTCTGAATTCTTTGTCTACTAAAATCCAGCTTTTTGGATAGATGACAAATTTCTAATGCCATTTCAGTGCACATTTGGATAAGAACTCCATCAAATAATATTTCAGTAAGTGTAAAATGTGTTTTCATTTTATCAAGATCATCAATAAATGTAAAAACCATTCATGGATGAGTTTCAGAAAGTATTAAAATTCTGGGGGTTTGCTATCAAAACTGCTAAAAGAATCAAACACCTCTAGGCAATGGATAGGGGTCTCCAGCTAAGCTGCCAAGGTGAAACTGTCACTCTGTTCTTCATTGAAAATATAGGGTCAATCACGTCAGTGGAATGATTTACTCAAATGCGTTCAGTTGTTTGCAAGTTTGATATCACTTATGTTGGAAAACAGAGGACCGCTGAGACACTGACATTCATATGCTCTAATGCTGTTATGCTTTCATAACTCCTGATTATTGAGTCATGGGATAAATCTGGATTCTTTGCATTTTAGAGTCCAGTTGTATGAAAAAACAAAGCATGAGCTGTGTGCCGCATTCAGCAGATGTGAGCATGCTTATAGGTACAGACAGACAATCACAATTACGTTAATGAAACTTAAAAATGTGTATCTGTTATAGTTAAATTTACACAGCCCTCCTAGCATGGACACATGTAAAGATGCTTTATATTGCTATAACTGCCCTCTTCTAGGATGTAACTGCATTCACACTGGCTTACATTGATTAAAACCAAATCACATCCAAAGTTAAAGTCACACTGGTTTAATTTTTGCACTTTAATGGAGGCGTGAAACGTCTGAAAGGAGATTTCTGCTTTTTTGCAGTGACTAGAATTTTAAAGATGTCTGGAAAAAAGCATAGGGTGATAAATTATCACCAAGAAGAAAGCGATTAAAAAAAGTATGTAAAACTAGTGCACAGCAGAAACACTGTCCTTCCAGCGAGGAGTAAAACAGGGAACAGGACGGTTGCATGAATTTTCCTGCAAAGTCTTTAGTAGCCAGACTAATCCCAGACACACCTCCTGCTGACCTTTACACACATACGCACAAAACTTTCTGGGAGACTTTCTTCCCCCAGTCCCTTGCTTACTTCATCTCCCAGCAGGACTGCCTGCTGGACCTGGTGATCCTGCTCCTGTACAAAGGGAAAGAGCCTCCACCTACCTTCTCTCCTTCCCTCCCTGGTTCCTGACTCCCTCTCTCTCCCTCGGGCTGACAGGATTCCTCGGGCAGAGCATGCAATCAGTTCACAGGGAGCAGCCGCAGCCACAGGAAAGATGCAGAAGCACAGTCAGAAGGAGCACCTCTACAAGCTGCTGGTGATCGGGGACCTGGGAGTGGGCAAAACCAGCATCATCAAACGTTATGTCCACCAGAACTTCTCCCCCCACTACCGGGCCACCATCGGGGTGGACTTTGCCTTGAAGGTGCTGAGCTGGGATGCTGAGACTGTGGTACGGCTGCAGCTCTGGGATATTGCGGGTGAGTACAGAGGAGAACCCTTGGCCCCATAACCCATCCAGAGACAATACAAAATATAGACCCAAATTCATTTGTACTAATCTTTAAGTTGGAAGCTACCAGTGCCTATGCGGTGAGGGAGGCGAGACTGAAGAGAGAAAACTTTAAGTGCAGACTGACATTTTGGAGTTTCCCTAAAGCCAGCAGATGCCCAAACAAGGGGTGTCAGAATGAAACCTGCCCTGCCTGATTTTTCTCCCAAGCCCTTAAACACGTGCAGGGACACGGGCACCTCTCTCCAAATGCCCCAGTTCTTCCCCAGCAGCTGCCGCTGTTCAGCTTCCCTCATTAGACTAACAGACCTCTGTGATGGGAGGGAGACTAACAAGAATTTCCTGTTACTTCTATTTAATTTGGTGGAAGAGATGAGGGATTCAATAAGATGGTTAAAATTATTTTTATAGTTTAAAAAATAAGGAAACAGTATCACTGAGTTACTTTATCAAAATACCTTCCTTCTTCCTTTCCTTCCTCTCTCTCCTACCTTCCTTCCTTCGGCCCAGTGAAATGTAAACAACTTCTAACATGCTTTGAAAAGAGAAGCGTTTCTGTTTGGCAATAATCCTGGTTGTTAAAAATGTATTTACTCATGCTTTCTTGTCCTTAGTCCAACATCAAGCAAAAAAAGATAATTTACTCTCTGTGGGGAGAAAGAGTAAAGAAGTCCAGCTATCCTTGCGTGCTTACATAATTAAAAACCACAGAATTCGACATTGTTGCTGTCAGTGCTTCAGATTTTTTATATTTGGCTTCCAATTAAACCCACAACTTTTTATTTTTGCCACCCCCATTACTAGGAATTATTTTTATTCAGTCCACAAAATAAAAGTTTATCTTGATGGCATATTTCGCATGCTATAAGTAATCATTTTTCATTTCGTGTATGTAGGAATATAAGTACAGGTATAACACAATAGCTTACAGCAAAAAGGACAACATTTTAAAAACTCAGTTAAATTAGGAAGTTACACTTGTTAAGTAGGGAATAGAGGTGAAAATTCTACCAGCTGTTAGGCAACTGTGCCAGCCTGTGGCCTGAGCTGTGGGTTCGGTGATCTAGTCTGGAACGGCACTGAGTAAAACTAGTGAAATGAGAAAATTCTTGACATTCTTATCGGTGGAGGGAGTGCCTTTCTTCTACACTTAGCTGCCTCGTGTCTGAGCTCTGAATTTGGCACCCAGGTACTAAAACTTATGCAACAGCACTGCTTTATGCAAAACATGCATAACCTCAGGTTTTTTTACACATCAGTATAGTCTTGTGGTTTTATGATATTAAATACACATATGCTCAGTTTTCTTTATTAAAACTTGGAATAATGGGGAAAGCGTTGCTTTTATTGCTCACCAGTGACCGATTATAACCATAAATATATACATATCCAGCAAAACCTTGCTGCAAGAGAAAAAGCATTTAATAGTAAATTCTGAACGCATCAGATTCTTAAAGAATGCATTTGCATGCCTTGTTTCAGAGATTTATTACACTACTAATCATGTGCTGGCAGATCATATGATGTAGCTTTCAGTCAGGCTGCAGAAGCAATTATACCAAGTTGTAGTACTGAATGACTAGCACGCTTTCTGAGTTATCACACATGACAGAGAGAATTACAGCATAGTACTAAATTTCATATGAATTGCTCAATTCAAAGCATCTCTGTGAAGGTCAAGACAGTGCCCGGCAATAAAAAGAGTTGCTGCCTTGTTTTAGTGATTTCTGTGTAAGGAGCTTTAGCTGTTGATGGCTACACATAGAAAATAAGTTCTGTGAGCAACACACTGAATTCAGATCAGAGTGGTGCTGGCATAGAAGTTATCACAAATAAGGCATCTGGCTGGTGAGAAAAAAAGTTGTTTAAAAATGAAAGCAAAGTAAAATTGATTGGAAATATGGAGGGAATGGAAGTGTTTTATCCTGGCTGTGGCTGGTCATATATCACCACTTGCAAAACAGAAATACGCGAGGATAAGAGGGAGGAAAATAAAATCTCTGGTCTCAGAACATCCTCTCTTTTGGCAGAACCTCTGTTATTAGGTCATGTTTTTCTTTGGGGGTAAAGCAATAAATTTTCAGTCTCTAACCAAACTGAAGGATGTTGTCTTAGCATTTAGGACATCTTGAATTGAAGCAAATGTTTCAAATGTATCAATATATGAATATAGTTGTATATATATGTGCGTGTGTGTCTATCGCGGGTATCATTTTAGCTCTTACATCCTCTCCTCCCCCTCCATTATACAGTCCATGAGCTTACTACTAAGCATGATGTGTACTCTTCCTTGCGCTTAACTGTGTGGATCAGTGGGTAGTAAATTGTTTAACAATCTAGAAATAATTTTCTCAAAAATGTTTTGAGTAAAACTAGTGTCAAGCTTATTTACATTATTAGTAGGATTTACGTACATGGTGACTTCATGGGAGGAGTGACATACTCCAGCTGTGGTAGGACTAAGCAGTTTACCTTTGTTTACCCTTACAGACATAAGAAGAAAAAGCAAATTTGGTTCATCTGGTGCTGTCTAATTTCATAGTTAAATGTAGTTTCTATTTCTGTAACATATTTTTCTGTATTCTTTAATTTGGTAAACACAACTACAGTAAGATCTAATAGCTAAATGCTGAAACGGCATTTATTTAGATGAGAGATAAATGCTGAACAATAAGGATAACTAAGCATTAGAAAAAATAATTCAGAGATAAGGTAGGTAGGTAGGTTCTGCATCACATATTATTACATTAAGACTTGGGGTTTTTTTAACAGAAAATATATTCCTGCAGCTGTGGGTGTTAAACGGGAATAAGTGGACAAAACTTCATGGTTTATGATCATAGAATCATAGAATCATTGAGGTTGGAAAAGACCGCTAAGATCATCGAGTCCAACCGTCGACCCAACACCACCACCCACTAAACCATGTCCCTAAGCGCCTCATCTACTCGTCTTTTAAATACCTCCAGGGATGGGGACTCCACCACTTCCCTGGGCAGCCTGTTCCAATGTTTCACCACTCTTTCAGTAAAGAAATTTTTCCTTACATCCAATCTAAACCTCCCCTGGCGCAACTTGAGGCCATTTCCTCTTGTCCTATCACTTGTTACTTGGGAGAAGAGACCGACACCCACCTCGCTACAACCTCCTTTCAGGGAGTTGTAGAATGATGTTATGATATCTGTAACAACACACTGGCATTAAAATCTATGAATTTATGTCTGATCCAGTGAAGTGCCTAAAGTTTCAAGTGACTGAATTTTCACTATTCTGTGTGGGAGGGGATATACATGGTAAAATTCTCCTTGTCTTTAATATCCTCCCAACAGTTCCATTTTATTTCACTGAATGTCCCAAATTTTTGCTTTTGGAGTTCCTGTCCCTCTTAAAGTGTGCCATCACCTTTACTGCTGTGTGATACATCTTTAAATCTTGCTCCTCAGTCAATTTTTTTTTTGTTTCCTTATTTTTTCTGCTGCCGCTGTATAAGTGTCCTTTAAATTCATTAACAGATTGTTAGAAGGAAAGCTTTAAAAGAAACTTAATCATATTTTGAACAAGGCTGCTGTGGTGGGGGTGGCCCTGCAGATGCAGGCTGGGACTGCTTTTGAAGAAACCAACTATTGCAGACAGCAGATCCAGGTGTATTTGCTCTTCACTTCTCTGCAAGGCTGCTCTCAGTGCTACTGTCCATGTTTCGTGTCCACGCAGCCCTGAGATTTCTCTGAAGACCAGTTTTAGCTGCAGATTTACTGCAGGGAGCAGCTCTGTGAGTGCAGCGGAGGGCAGAGAGCAGCACTTCAGAGCCTCCCCCCTCCCCTGCTACCTTTTCAGAGTCGTGTCAGCATCACCATTATCCCTCCTGCTGCGTATGTGTGGACTGGATTATTCATTGCTACCAAAAATATGTTGGTTTGCTTTTACAAGGCTGGATCTCATCTCATAAACAGCTGGTCCGACGCGTTGGAGACATCCACACAACACCGGTGGTGAAAGAACAGTTTCATTTCCTTTCCCTGCAACTTTCACCTTCGTAAACAGCAGTCTTTGCACAGATACAGGCAAATGTCTCTGCAGTTGTAAAGTTTTTAAGATTATTATGCTTCAGAAGGAGTAAGCGGACAGTTCACTAATGCCAGGCACAGCACATCCTCAGTGGTTTAGGATTTTAGTGGCTGCTAAGCATTGCAGTACATATGCATAAACAAGATAGTCATGGTGATTTCTAGGCTAAGTTACCTTGAAATTACTGTTCTGCAAACATAAATAAGTCCCTCGCTGTGATGGTTTTATTTCAGTATAGATTTGTGGTGGGATCCGTGGACCTGATCTTGCTGACAGCCTGCTTTTCCACATTCTGGGGTGGTGAACACCATCTCAAGGCTGGTTTAAGTTTCAATCCATAAAGAAAATGACTTGAATTCAAGGGTGAAAATTCTGAAAGTTATTTTGAAGTGAAAGGTAAAAATGTTCAAATCTTCTCCACAATTTCCAGCTTTTCAGTGTTGGCTAAAGGCCCTCTGTAAAGCATGGTGGTTCCCAGAAGCTTTTGCCTCTTAGGATGAGGGATAGTGGCAAGAAGTAAAACCCATTGTAAAACTGGGCATTAGGCAGTTTTAATAAATTTTTATCTTGCACTCTATTTCAGATACTGTGGGCGAGATGGTGGAAATTATATGAGTTTTAGCACTTTATCAGTTTTTATAACTTTATCAGACATGATAGTGATTAATGGAAATTGTAGATTTCTGTACAAGTCATGCTGGCAAATTTATGTGGGGTGCATTTTTATAAACTATGAAGATTCAGCTGTTGATTGCTTTAAGCCCATGAAATGATACCTTTCCCTGCTGCAGAGGTGCCACTGAGATTAGGATACATGTGCAGGCAGGTGCCATTCAGACAGGGAGTCCTCCCGTTTAATGGAAATCTTGTTGTTTTGGCACCTTGGTCCCACTGGGTTCACTTCAAAGCGGGGTAGGATTCATCTGGTTTAACACAGATGACATATAAGACATCTTATACGGAACCATCTGAGTATAAGCTACTTACCCTGGGCTCGCCAGGGGCTTGAGGGTAGAGCGAGCAGCTCCGGTGCCGGCAGGATCAGCAGAGGAGCGCTCCAGCGCAGTGCACAGGGGCAACCTCGGGGGGAGCCGAGAGAGCTGCCGGGGGCCTGCGTGAGACGACAGCGGCTGAGGAGAGCTGGGAGGGGCCAGCAGCAATGGCGGCCAAGCCCCCCCCCACCTATAAAAG
>NW_008796056.1:2340221-2341456 GCF_000699145.1 Aptenodytes forsteri
CTCGATGATCTTAGAGGTCTTTTCCAATGTAAACGATTCTATGATTCTAAATACCTCCATAACGAAGCTTATGTGACCACTCTTAAATGTCTGTCCTTCCTGAGAAGATGCCCTCTAGATACCTCTTCTCAGTCTCTGACTATAAAGGGACCCTAATCTTAGATACACCCAGTTAATTTTTTGGAACCTGAACTAGGGCTGATGAATCCCAACGTAAAGCACCATCTCAGTGGGCAAAGGCCATCAGACTCGTGTGGTTTGATGGCAGATGCCAGTGGCCTTGCAAGGGATGCAGTAAATTACAATGGGCCAGATCAAACAAACATTTCAGAAGTTTCTGTCCCTTCCAATGAAAAGCAAAACCCATCTTCCCCAGTCCCTCTTGCAATAAGGCAGATTCTAATGTTCAAGGCTGCCTGCGAGATACCACCGCATACCTAATGATTGATCTATTTCCTAGCCTAATTACTGCCTAAGCCATTGTGTTGCTGAAAACCTAAGGCCATATTCTGACACCTTTAATACATCAAACAGTGCCTATTTTCATGAGTAATTCTGCTAAATGAAAAAGTTATAGGAACCTCTTCTATTAAGATAGGTATTTGTTCACATAAGGGAGAATCTTTGGAAAAGAGTCCTCCTGGATCCTTAGACACAATATTTAACTCTTCAAGCACAATGCAAACACTAGAGACCACTTTTTTCACAATGTAAATTAAATAAAACTAAAGCCATTATGCAAATGACATAAAATGAAAAGTCTGTTGTTTACAAACCATCACTTTTTCCATTCAAAGTTGCACAATGTCTTTATGCCAAGTATGTTCATATATTAATTGCAACTGATAGGGAAAAAGACCACTTCAAAAAGGGTTTAAGCACTTTATTCAGCCAGCAGCTCCATTCTTTCTCTTTCTTTGAAGTGATTGATAATGGAAATTGGTGAGCTCTGTCCTCCTGCATAAAGCTGCTATTACAAACACGGTGGCTTTTCTGTGCAGTGAAAAACCTAAGTATGTGCAAAAGCAGCTGGAAGCAGGAAGAGGAATCAGTGTCACACCATTTGTCAGAACTTTGTGGGCCACTACTAGCCAGAAGATCACATCACAAGAGTCTTTTATTCCTCTAACAACTTTCTTTGTGATGAATGATTTTATGCTGCAAATTAATAATTAGTTCATGTTCTATGACAACATGTCCCACCACACCAAGCTGAGTGGTGCGGTCAACATGCC
>NW_008796056.1:2342017-2343965 GCF_000699145.1 Aptenodytes forsteri
TGTTGCGACAGGACAAGGGGGAATGGCTTTAAACTAAAAGAGGGTAGCTTTAGACTAGATATAAGGAAGAAATTTTTTACGCTGAGGGTGGTGAAACTGGCACAGGTTGCCCAGAGAGGTGGTAGATGTCCCATCCCTGGAAACCTTCAAGGTCAGATTGGAGGGGGCTCTGAGCAACCTGATCTAGTTGAAGATGTCCCTGCTCGTGGCAGGGGAGTTGGACTAGTTGGCCTTTAAAGGGCCCTTCCAACCCAAACCATTCTATGATTCTATGATTCTATGTTAGATAGCTGTGTCCCAATAAGACCCAAGTTTACCTGTTCTTACGTTATCTACATCTCATCTACAGTGCATCTCAAGAACTTTGCATGAGAAGTATAAAGTATGACAGAAATACTATATGCATCAAAACCTATTTGTATATGTTGCTGCTTGCCTCACTGCTAAGTTTCTAATCAGACCTTGACTTGTTTGAAGGCACCTTCTTGCAGATGAAAAAAAAAATTGCTCAACAAGGAGATTATTGAATAGCACATGACTTAGCCATTCATCTAATTAGCCCACTGATAGGAATCATAAGACATTTTAATAAAGTATAGCCATAAGAAATATTCAATATGACCTCATATTTCCCAGAAATGTTATATTTCTATCTTGCTTTATCAATGGGACACAGTGTTTGTTTAAGGTAAAAAAAATCTAACATGAATTTGGGGAGGACCACTTTTGGTTTCTGTAGCATGTGAATGCCTTTCTCCTTGCTGCAAGAGCTGGTGCCTAAAACCAAAGATCAACATCGCAAACAGATGGTGTTGACCCCTTAGTGCGTTCACTGCTATTTCCATTAAATGGAACTACATGGTCTAGAAGTCCAGTAATCAGCACTCTTCAGTTCTTAACCCAGCCTTACATTTGACAGCACAATTTTCATCAGACAAAACCGCCACAGGTAACCTTCCTAGGGTCAGAGGCAGACTGCCAATCTTCTTGTCTTACTAACCTACTCAAAATCATGCACATTGAGAAAATAAGGCTAGAAACAGGTTTCTATTGAATGTTGTCTATTTTCATAGCACCTTTTCTCAGCTATGGGAGCATATGGTTAAATACAAGAGTTATCTTGCTTAAAGACTGCTGTTGTAGTGAGATGTTTCAGGAATTTATAATTCTTCTTTTTTGGATCACCGCTCAGCAGTAGACATCAATGGAAATTCTATTTTTTCACTTCAAGAAAAATTCTGTGTAATTTGTTTCCATTCTTGGAAACATTTTTTCAAAGTTCCCATGAAAACAGCATATGTATTAACAAACCCACAGCTGATCAACATACCACATCCTGACATCGTGTGTTAATTTTTACACTGTTAATCATGTAAAATGATAGATATTTACAAATGTCCATGTTTGAATATAATAATATATTGTTAGCTCACAAAAATACTGTAAATAACTTCCCAGAAAACACTTTGAATTCAGCAAATAAAACCATAAAGGTTCTGAACAGATCTAGTGTGAAATATCTCCTCCCAGATCTTTTCACTGGAGCAATACAGTTCTTCGTATTGCTACTGCTGTGCTATTTCTTAGAATGCTTTCCACGTTTGAAAGGCTTTAAATTCACCTTTCTCACCTCTGTGTTTTAGTTTGCCAGTAAAAGTAAATTCATAATGACTCTAATGCCTGGTATGGCTGCAGAGCTTATTTATGTTACTGTTGATTATCACTTGCATGAGAATATGCAGGATCCTCTTCATGCATGAGCAGATCAGTTGTGTTAGATGTTTCCCACAAAATACCATAGTATCAAGGAGCTTCCAGTCTGGTATCTAGATTTTTTGTGACTCCTATTTAAAGTCCTATAACGTACACCAAGACCCTTGGTACTATCCTGTCGTGGTTTAACTTCAGTCAGCAACTGAGCACCACCCAGCCGCTCGTTCACTCACCG
>NW_008796056.1:2344664-2364465 GCF_000699145.1 Aptenodytes forsteri
GGTGTAAGCACTACTTAGCAACAACTAAAACATCGGTGTGTTATCAACATTATTCTCACCCTAAATCCAAAACACAGCACTGTACCAGCTACTAGGAAGAAAATTAACTCTATCCCAACCAAAACCAGGACATATCCACAGACCTAGAAATCTGGCAGGTTAATAAGATTGTACACCGAACTTCAAGCTTGTCATAAAGTTATTAAATTTCCTTGGATGTTTGCTTTGAAATTCCTTTTTCATGCTATACTCTCTTGCATTTTCATACAGATGTGTCTAGCGTGGTACTTATTATTTAGACAAAAAGTAGCTTTCCAGAGACTTACAAAATGAAGTCCTACCTTCAGTAATGTTCTCTTAGAAAACCTGCTACGTGAAATATTGACCTAGATTGGAAGCAGTGATTTTTACAAGGTGGTGTTTTTTCCCCCCTCCTCCTTTCTTCATCACAGGTCAGGAAAGATTTGGAAACATGACCAGGGTATATTACAGAGAGGCCATGGGGGCATTTATTGTCTTTGATGTTACAAGACCTGCAACATTTGAAGCAGTGACAAAATGGAAAGAGGATTTGGACTCCAAGTTGGTTCTTCCAAATGGCAAACCTGTGCCTACAGTCCTCTTAGCAAACAAATGCGACCAGGGAATAGATGTTCTTATGAACAACGGCATCAAGATGGATCAGTTCTGCAAAGAGAATGGTTTCGTGGGCTGGTTTGAAACATCAGCCAAGGTAATGTTTCCATTTCTTTTTAAATGTTTCTCCAAGTACAGAGAAATTGGTTCCTAAAATAGTTCACTTGGTTGAAATGTGTACCTTGCAAAGCTCCTCTCTTGGTGGAATTAATTAAAGGTGAATTTGTAAATTAATACATTTCTATTTCTTTTAGGCCTTTTATTGCAAAGCAAATTATATGCAATGTTCTGAAATGCAGCTGCTCTAACATGATAGGCCAGCAGCAAAGTATGTAACTAACTGGCCAACAACTTACTGTGTAATAGCCTGGGGAGGAAGATGACCTTTGGTAAGGCACAAAAGCTACCTCTTATGAATGATATGAGGATATTTTTCATAATTCTTAACAGTGAATATTATCTCTAAATATTTATATAACCACTTTGCCTGAGAAATGCTGATTTGAGACAATAGCTTTATTGTGTTAGATTCCAGAAAAAGAGTCAGTCTATTGTAGCGCTTGTACGATGCTTACTGTTATAAGCTCTCATTCTCAAAAGCCTTTTCAAAAAAATCACAAAGCTGGGGAAGAAGGAAAGATCAGTGGTCAAAGTGCTGAATGAGCTGCTCTGAGGTTCAATTCCTTGCCTTGGTACAGATTTCCTGGGTGCCTATAAGAAAATGGAGATAAAAATCAGAAAGGGCACTGGGACTTCCAAAGCATAAAGGCCCAAGGGACAGTGGTCCTGTATATTGATTTGAGTTTTCTCAGATAATCTCAGTGAATGCAAGATTTGGAGAGATGGCATGTGAAATATTGATTTGAACACAACAGCTCAATGGATATTGTGTTTATTGTATTCTCCGATTATGAAAGCTGGTGTCATCATTAACAGCTCTGGGGAACATTTGGATGTTTTAAATGTAAACAGTTTGGCTCTGGTTTGACCTAGATTGTTAGTAGACTGAAAGCCAAAATGCTACATTCAGTTGTTTAATTTCTTTTAAGCACTTTATGAAAGTTACTTAAGAACCTTTGGAGTGTATACTTGTATTTTACTTTTCTGGTCTTGATCCTTCTTCAAGCATTAATATTTAAAAGAAGTCTCACTTGTAATCAGCAGAAGTAACAGCAAGTGACTAGCAGCATGTCCTAGTCTGCCTCAAACATTGCATGAACTCTGGGCTAGGATGTCTTTGTGGTCAGTGTCTTTGCTTTCCTGCCGAATGGGTCTCAAAACTAGTCACTGTTTCTTCAAAATGCCATTTTTAGGGAGACGTTTTGGTCTAGGTCAGCGTGTAAATTATCTTGCTCTACAAACAGGGTACTTCTCATCCCTGCATGTGCAGGACCTGGTTTGAATTCAGGTCTGTGGTTCTTTGCTGATTTGTGCTGGGTGAGGCCACCAGAATCCAGCGTTCCTCTCTAGGATAACCAAACTTTTACTGTGGACAGCATCTAGTTCTGATTAAGAAAGAGGCCAAGATCTCATACACCAGCTTCTTCGTGATAATTATGGCAGAAAGCTAATTATTCCAGGAAAACAAAACAAAACAAAACAAAAAAAACTAGAGAGCAAAGCATTTGGAAGAGCAGCTACAAGAAGAAGATGTGGAAAGTTGAGGGGATTATTACAGGACAAATTATTATTATTTGTATAAGAACTACATATTCTGCCCCTTTTCAATATTCTGTTAGGTGTCTAACTGTCTTTCAGGCCACAAATAACATTAAATATCTGGTTGCAAGTATTGGGGATCCAGTTCACCAGTGATGTGTAACACTGTATATGGCTGTTTCCTTCAGAATTACTTTTTCTTCATTTCTGACATGTACATGAGTCTACGTTTTCTGGGGACAAGAACCAATTCACTGCAAACTAAGACCTGAGGGCAAAACCATCACAAAAATCATGTGGAGAGAAATGAATAACAGACTGTTTTAAAATGCCTGCATCTAAAAGATTTTCAAAGAGAACGAGAGGGAACAGGATGGACAATAACAGACTGTTTTAAAATGCCTGCATCTAAAAGACTTTCAAAGAGAACGAGAGGGAACAGGATGGACCGTTATTTAAAGGATACAGGGCCATAGTTTCATTATTCTAGGTTTGGATCAGCAAAGTCATGCAGCTGGTCACTGCTTTTTAGCCTATGAGAAAGGAATCTGTACCATGAATTCCATACGCTGGTCCCCAGCAAGCACCTGTTCACCTCTTAAAAAGAACCACCACATTTATTGTGCCAAGGGCCATTGCAGGCCGTGGCAGAGAATGAATATACAAACAATTTCAAAGGTGCCAGAGGGGTTTTACCGTGATGATGGAACCAGTCTTGGGCAAAACTATGGAAGTGTAAAGGACAATTAAAGTTTAAAAAAGTCACAACAGAGGAAAATTTAGTCCAAGTTTTTCTAAGCCACATAGAATTAAAGGTTATTTTAAACAAAGGAAATATATAGATTTTTCTTACTTTATTTAACTCAGAAACCCAAGCAGTCCTCAGGTTACCAGTGCAATCATGTAAGAACAGAAAGAAATCCAGTTATGACAAGTCTTATCTTCAAAAGCCATTGTGAAGGGAGCAGTGAGAGTTGAGGACACATGACTCTCTCATCAGACTGTTCTCTGTTGCTATAGACTAAACGCTAGGATCTGTTATTCTGCAATCCCCACACCTGTTTTCCGCCCAGAGTTGGAGGCTTCTGACTTTAAAATGATGCAAAGAAGAATAATTCCATTAAAGATGGTAGAATCACAACATTTAGGCTAAGTTAGAGCAGTATAATTTCCCCATTTGGTCTAATTTCTGAACTAAAACCTACGCATTTTTTCTAAACAAAAGTTATTATTACTATTATTTTAAAATATTGGATGTAACATGTATCTGGTATTCTTTCAGCCTAGGGAATATTAAATAATTGAACTTGGATCTGGGGAAAATAAAAACCTAGCTATGGTTGCTATAGAGAATAGAAACTCTTTTCTGAAGCAGAATAGCACTAACAGAGAAGTCATCATATTGCAGCTAGCAGTTTTAGCAGTTCAAATAAGTAATAACTCTTTTTTGTGGTATCCTGGAATAATTAGATCTCCAGAGGTTTTCTGGAGACATGCTTGGAAATGTTATAGCCTTCAGAGCAAACTGAATATGATTTATGCATTTTGGAAAAACAAAGGTGATTATTTATAAAAATATATCTTTTAGTTCTGGTTGCCTTGCAGAAAGTATCATGCTATATATGTACCTACCATATTTCAAGCTGTCAATAGTTTGAAATTTTTGTCTGTAGCACTGGCAGATTATACCAAAAACATCACTGTATTATTCCCTGGTGCTGTTTTTCTTAAGTTAACAACTTTGATATGAATCATTTGAGCCACCTAATGCATTCTCATGTACTAGTTTTGATTCTTACATTAATCTAAAGGAAATACTCAGCCTGTTCCAATCTTCTGGTCCCTATGAAGACAGAAGAACTTGTTCTGGTAGTTTGCCATGTAAGAGGGGCCTGGTGGTGCAACAGCACAATGCAGCATAGTCATAAGTTACACATATCGCCATATATCCAGTGGAGAGCCTGGTCTCTTTTACGTATGGTTGTTTGGTTTGTTCATATTGATTGCAGTCTAAAAGGCACATCCCAAAATAGTCACGAAATAACCCTTAATAGTAAGTTCTTTAATAACTTTCATTACCACAACTATCGTGAAAGATGCATTTTTTTAAAAGAAGGAAATTTCTCCTTCCTGTCACACAATTAATTATCCAGCACGTGGCCAGAGTAGCTGAGAGCTCCACTCACATTTCCAAGCCTTTAAACTGTTTTCACCACCATTCCTAGTTCAAAGAGGTGAGCTTTTGACTTGGATTAGAAAAGCAGCAATTTCAAGCTTATTATCACTTTATAATGAAAATGGAATTTGTGCATCAAAACAGACAAGTCAGGCAAAACTAAATGTGCTTGAAAATACCTACTTCAGAAATGACTTGAAATACCTTACGACTGACCATAGCTGTGCTGTGATTATGCCTGAGTTCCTCTTTTCCCTGCTGTAATTCTGCTGTCAGCAATACAGAAATAGGTGAAAAATCTTTTTGTCCAAATTGCCCAGAAGGGCTGGTAGCCGTGCTTTTCAGATCCTTACCAAACTAGGCTAAGCACACAGCTCCTTGTCTGCTGAGCATCGTGGCCTGGAGACTGAATGAGCATTGAGTCTCTGGGCTATTTGGACACATCCTATTTGGACCAGGAAAAAGTTACAGAATCTTTCCTCCTCTAGGAAAGGTGGATGATAACATGTCCCTTCTCCAGCTTTTTTCTGACAGGCAGTCCACAGTGTGTCATAGTGCCCAAATGTTGGACTAGGAATCAGGAGTCCTCTTTGCCACTGATCTACCGGGTATCCTTCAGAAAGTCACTCTCTCCTCTGATCCAGCCTCTTCTTCCATAAAGCAAGGACAGCAATTCTGCTCATCTTACCAGTGAGCTCTGTGCACGAACAAACTCTACTATCCTTTGTTTAAAACACAAATTCTTCAATTCTTCTGACTGGATGATTATTATGAAAGTTGAAAAAACAAGCTATACTGCAGACTTGCGGAGGAACGGGATATGTGTTTTCCATTTCCATAAAGACAAGCGAGGTCTGGACGTGTATTTGAATTAGGCTGACACACTACAGCTAATCTGTTGATCTGGTGACTGAAACCAAAGCAATCCATTTGAGACTGCCAGACCCAGTTAGGGATGTGTAGCTCCCTACATTGTCTTTTTAATTCACTCAAAAAAATGTCTAACCAATCTCACCACACAGAGCCTTAGAAAATATTTCAGCTTCTGCCATAAACCAAGAAATGAAGCTGACACCTAAGGCAGAAGCTTTCAGTTCAGATATACAGTCACTCAGTGCAGAATCCTCTGCAGAGTTTGTTTCCTGTGGCTAAAAGAAGTTGCTTTGGATCATCCTACAGGTATTAGAGCTAGCCTATAGCTCTCTGGATCACTTTTATGAAATATATTACTTAGTGCTGGCCAAAAGCTGGAAATTCACAGAATCACAGAATTGAGAGCGGAAGGGACCTCTGGAGGTCATTTAGTCCAACAATTTTGTTGCAGAATATCCAACCAGCTCTAAGAATTCAACTACAGAAATTATCTTGTTCTTAGGGTTGCAGTCACAGCAGTTCACATCCATGAATTTCATGTTCATGCATCCAGATGGCTTTTAACTTGTATGGTTGTGTTTTCCTAGAAACACAACCACAGCGGTATGGCACAACATCGTAATAAGACTCTGCTGCCAGCGGTTTCCAAGGGAGTTCTGCTAAGGGAGCATGTGGAGCCATTCCCTCAGATTCCTTGCTCCAGGGGACTGCAGGTTAAAACACCTTGAAAGTCATATCCCTGCTCCTGGATTTTAGAGCATTATAGAAATAAAATGTGGAAACTGTGTGATTCTCACTAGGTTCCCATCTAATACCTAAATATTTCAGAATTTGTAAATGTTTGCTTAAGGGAAGTTGATTTCCTTTAACTCCAGTAATAGAGTCGAAGGTCATGTCTCTAAGCGGTGCTGGCTTAGACCTCCCCAAGTGCCCATGTTAGGTAGCTATGTTGTTCTTCACTCTGACATTCAAGGTAAGACTCAGAAGCATCAGATTCAGCCAGAGAAAGAAACTACCCAAATGTAGAAAGGGAGCAGTTTTATAACAGAAAACAACCAGACAGACAAATCTAAGATACCTGCATGGCAAAGAAAAAAAGTTTCATTTCGAAGTGAAACAGGCCCATAAAACTAGCAAAGGCCTTTTTTCTTCTGTAAAGAGCTAAGAGCCAGTCTAGTCTGAGGGGATTTATTTCATATATTAAAATGGAATGTTCTAAATGTTAATATTCTGCATCTGCATTAGAGCTCACAGATAAGGGGGAAGGCAATCCAGAATGCAAAGAAGCTTGCTGAGCTTATGTACTGCTTTGAGACACATTCAATAAAGTATTTATTTTCCCTTCTGTTGATTGTTGCATTACAAGACTATGACATTATTTCCGTAGTGATAAGTTCAAAGGTTTTAAATCGTGCAACTCTACTTCCCTGCCCCAAGTTGCTATCCTTTCCCCAAAACTGCCCTTTGAAAACATACATTTGAAGGAGATTGATCTACAAAGCAAACTGTAATTTCATTTGTGTCTTCCAGTGTTCCTTTCTGGCTTTCAGAGATTGCTCAGAGTTATTCTTTTTGCCTTGCTTTATTTGGTAATAGAATAAAGAGTAGCATGTGCTGATTTTCACTTTTGCATTCCTTCTCAATGGGGTCAAGAGAAAGACCGACTCAAGTAGTCAGACATCATCACGGGGCTGGGTTCAGGTCCTTGCTCTGGCAGACATTGGCAGGTTGATGCAGGGTAAATCACTTAGGGCTGGATTCACAACTTAGTTCTTGCATCATTGACTGTGACAGTGTCTTTCAGGAGCTGGAGCTTACTGAGGCACAAAAGTCACAGAAATGGGTTAGGCATGTCAGGGGACAGGGCAAGGGGAGATGCCCAGGGAAGGGTTTCATAAAAGCTAGCATGCTAAATCAGGATGTCAATGTGAGAAGTAGAGCAAAGCAGGAAGAGAGGACTGATAGCAACAAAGGCACCAGAACATGGGTAAGAACCTTCCTTTTTGGTCTTGCAGTAAAAACTCTCCCACAAGCTTTGGGAAAGAAAGGTGTTGCGTTCCTGCCTTGTCATGAGAAGACTTCAAACTATGCCATCTCCCACCTTCCAGCTAGCCACCATGTGCTGGACCAGGTTTCATGCAGTTCTCTCTGTTTGGGGCTCTGCTTTTTCTCCATTTGATAAATGGCCATAGCAGCACTTCCCTATCACAGAAAGATGCTGTGAAGATAAACACATCAAAGATGTGGTGCTGAGTAATAGCAGCCTCAAAAGTAGTATAGGTAGACAGACCTTCCCCAGTACTTGGAGAACTGTGAAGATAAAAGTGCCCTCAGAGCAGGCTGGAAAACAAGCTACAGCACTACAGGTGCATCTAGTACCATGTCAAGAGTTAGATAACCCCTGAACATCTTGATGTTCAGAAGTGGCTCCACCAAGGAGGCAGAGTAGGCCCCTCAGTATGACCTAAAGAATTTGTTCAGAACATGAAAGGAAGTTAGTAAAAACGAAAAAAAAGAAGAGGAGGGAGAAGAGGAGAGGAGAGGAGAGGAGAGGAGAGGAGAGGAGAGGAGAGGGGAGGGGAAGAAGAGAAGAGAAGAGAAGAGAAGAGAAGAGAAGAGAAGAGAAGAGAAGAGAAGAGAAGAGAAGAGAAGAGAAGAGAAGAGAAGAGAAGAGAAGAGAAGAGAAGAGAAGAGAAGAGAAGAGAAGAGAAGAGAAGAGAAGAGAAGAGAAGAGGAGAAGAGAAAAGAGAAGAGAAGAGAAGAGGCAAGGAGAAAGAAAAAACTCTGAACTGCAGCAATCATCACAATTCCTGCAGTGTTTTGTGTAGAACAAAAGCCATAAGGGAGATGACAGTTAAGGCATTTCAACATAGAGACTCACAGAAAAACATCATTTCACTCTGTTGTCTCGCCTGTATTTTCTTTCTTTTCTGAAACATAATTAATTTTATTTTTAGGCATAATTGGGGCTGTTTCTATGTTTTAGTACAATTAGTAGGGTGTCTGTGATTATTCCTCTTGGTCCAATCTTACGCTCTGGTTGTTGGTTTCTTTGTATTTGTTGGGTGGATTTTCACCTGCTCCTTTTTCTCTGCCCTTCCCTAGATTGCCTTTCAACACCTCCTGCCCTCTAAAATTACCAGGTCTCTGGGCGTCTGTGTTTGGATAGCAGATCACCTTCTACTGTCTGCAGCTGCTTCACTGCCTAGCAGAATATTGATTTGTTTTGTTTTTTTTTTTCCAAAACGCATTGTAAAAGGAGAGGTGCAGAAATCAATATTTCATTAGACAGACCAGAATACAGCCATGTCTGATCCACAGACCTGGGACACAGAGTAGGCACTGTAGGATTAGGGTTGTAACAACAGACAATAGTAGCATCAGAAAGGAAGCGGTCAAGGCATAGAGCTGGGACAGCAGGAGTTGCTTTGTTGGCATGAGCATATGCTCCTTGCAGAGAGTGAATTAATATGTCGCTTCTCATCCATACCACGTACCAGTTGTCATCTGAACCATGGGAGAAGGCTGGAGCTAGACACAAGCTCAAAAACAGCTGTGCTGTCTGCCAGGGTCACCCTTCCTCTCTTTCTCCCTTTGTACCCCAGCAGAAATTTTCATCCACACAGCTTAGACAGTTCATATAAATGTTCAGGATAAGAAAATGCCTCTCTGATCTAACACACATTATGGAAAGGACTTTTTATTCCTTTCCTCTCATACAGAACAAAAAGCAGAATTTTAATGGCATGGGTGCAAATGCTTTGAATGGTGAATCCTCGCAAACCAGCACATTTTGCTTGAAGAAGAGCTCAGTCACAAACTTCAGCAGGCCCATCTGAAGGGATGATGCCCTAGCAGAGAGGAAGGTGGGCACGGACTGAAAGTAGAAGCCTTTTCAAGTGGAATGGCCAGAGCCAGGGATGACCTCTATCTGTATCTAATCCCGCTTTACAGATAGTCAGTAGATCTGGGCAGATACCTGCCAGGAAAACAGCAAACTCAATCCAAAATGCAATTAATAATGTAATAAGAAATACGGGTCAAATTTGGTAAATCATTTCATTAAGAAGGAGAAACAACAATGCAGAAAAAGAGAAGCTTTTAATTTTCATATTCCCAAAACTAAATATTTTGACTTTTAATGTCAAAACAATACTTGCATATTCAAATTTGGCTTTCTTCCTCAAAAAAAATATAGATTTAAAAAGAGGTTTGATAATCCAATTTCACTTTGGTTTGAGTTCTGGCTGAAGTAAAACAACATTGTTTTTTCCTTCTGAATTTTTAGGCTGGGGTCTGGCACATGGACTTCCATCTATCACCAGTGGGGTTGAGGGATGTCCACCTATACCTGTTTTATGCTTTTGCGGGCTTGGGTTCCTTCTCCCTTTCCCACTCGTACAAAATGCTGATCTTAAGCTTCTGACAGAGATGGTTTCTGTTAATACATCTGAACATTAATCAATTTGGGCACAATCTCAGATAGTCACTAAGACATTATTGCAAAAATGCATGCTGCCATCCCGAGAGAGAAGCAGCACATGGGTAAATGATGCTTATCAGTTTATTAATAAAGGAAAACACAATGCAAAAGATTTTTCGTGGGTGTTTTTGTGCATTTAAAATTCTGTTTTGTCTTCAGCTTTCTAAGCAGTACAGAGAGATATTTTTCATTGTCTATTTTTTCTAATAAAATTTCACAGTGTTCTGAAAAAGACTTTTGGTGCATGCTTGAGGAATTTGCTTGTCTGGTCTGAGAGAGCCATGTGATACAGTAACATTTTAACATCTCAGTACAGAGCTGATTCCCGGCTCTGTATTACTCTCTAGGGGTTAGTATGTAAATGACTTGTCTAAAGATTGTTTTTTTACAACCAGCTGATACTCTTTACAGGTAAAATTTCAAATATTTAAGTTCACTTGTGTAGTTGAAGAAACCCGTGAAATCTTGGCACTAACTAACGTCTTCAGTTGGATCCCCAGATTTCAGCTCTTTACTGCGGTGCGAAGGGATGGTCAATGGAGTTTGTGGAGCTTTGCCATTGATTTCAGGGGAATTAGAAATCAACCCCACACAATCCATTACTTTAGCTTTTGATCTTCATATAATTGTACCAACTCTACTGAAACATACACACATGTACTTTGGTTTCTTTCTTTTATAGCTGAACTTCATACTTAAACATCTCATCTGACTTTTTTTGAACATACACATGCAAAAAAAAAGTTTCACATATTAAATTTTACAGGTTATTTTATTAATGATGCTGAATTGATGCTGAGCATTTGCTGAAGGTAGACTTCATGGCATTGTGTGCATGGATGTTTATGGTCTCAGTACAACAGGCTCCAGATTCAGCTTGGAAACCTGGGTCAGTTTCGGATTGCAAATAAAAACATAATCTTTATGGAGCCAGGGGAGTATGTGCATATACATAAATATATACATATATATTTGTATACATTTCTATATGTATGTATGTGGGTGTGTGATACAATTTCCCAGCAAATTGAAGCTACGGTGAGGTTTCTATCTCCTGTCATATAAAATAAGTAATCAATGCCAACAGTTAGAATAGAAGAGTGTCTTTTATGCCAGAAAGCCTGACTTTTCATTCCAAACATATCGGTGGCCGTCACAAAAAAAAAAAAATCCTTATGCAGTATTACTGCTTATTTTCTATGCTGTGCTGAGCTCTGTCTCACTGATCAGGCTGTTTCAGCTTTGCTTATTCTACAAACAGAGTAAGGGTTGCTGCAAGTTAAATGTGCTGTTGAAATAAGGCACATGTAGAAAAAGATGTGCTTTGCCTTTTGTTCTAAACCCCTAGAGTGAGGAT
This sequence comes from Aptenodytes forsteri, assembly GCF_000699145.1. Lineage (NCBI taxonomy): Eukaryota > Metazoa > Chordata > Aves > Sphenisciformes > Spheniscidae > Aptenodytes > Aptenodytes forsteri. Next base: position 2,355,849 of record NW_008796056.1, read on the forward strand.
TTCTGTCTTACAAATGAAACCAATGGTGATACAGCTCTTCTGAAGCAGTACATTGGAGATAACTCAGCCTCAACAAAAAATAAGTGAGGACTGCGAATGATGTAGAACTTTTTTTACTGTTTTGTGAATAACTTGAGATTGTATCATTTATTCAACGAATCTGGTTCATCACAGGTTTCATTGTGAGCATTGTATACAGAAATCTTCCTGAAAATGTGGGAAAGGCTTTAAAAAATAAGTGCTATTGATGGCTGTAGTTGCTGATAGGTAATTAATAATTTGAAAATTAGAGTAACCATTTTTCAAGCAGTAAAATGTGGATTTTGGAGCGTTATTTCAGGCATCTGTCTTTAACATCCCTCTGGCATTTTTTTGTTTAGTTTATCGAAGCAATCAAATCACCAAGAATTTAGGGTAATTTAAAGTGAGCTCTGTGTATAATTTAAAGGAGATATGAATCATAATATACAAAAAACCTACCTACCTTAAAAACTACAGTAAGCATTATGTAATACAGTCAATTTTTAAAAGCTGTTTATTAAGGAAAGTAAACTGTTCATGTTGCCTAGAGAAAAATTTAATTATGCACAGAAAATATGCAGCATGGTGTAATTAATATTGACTAATCAACCTCTCTTTCTCTTTCACTTGCAGGAAAATATAAACATCAATGAAGCTTCCAGATGCTTGGTGAAACACATAATTGCTAGTGAGAGTGATCCAGTTCAGTCTGTTGAACCAGATATTGTAAAACCACACTTGAATTCCTCCAAGTTTGTCAGTTGTTCAGGTTGCTTTAAATCCTAAGAGACTTCCAGACTATTACAAGAGCTGAACAACTATGATTCACAATGTATACTTTATCCAGCGTACCCAGTCTGCCCAGATTGTCCATAAGCAGATTGCCATTTTCTCAAAAATATACTTAACTTTTTCCATAACTTTGACAGCTGAAATTTATTATGAGCTGTTCATTGATAGCAACTATTCAAAACTGTCTTTGGCTACTGGTCAAGTAAGACTCATGGTGATGGCTGTGCTTTCCCAGTTGGGTAGCACCAGCAGTGATATCAAAACCTATTTCTTTGCAATGTAGTTTCTGACAGCTCATATTTGTGATGTGACTGCAGTAATAGTCTACTTGTCCATTGGTCCTCCAGCCTGTCTTCTCAATACCCTGACCAGGCAACCATCATCATTACACTTTTTTGTCACCCCTCACACTTGAATGATCTTGTTTCATATGAGGAAGATGATGATGACAGTGAAAATATAGCTGTTCAGAAAGAGGCAATAAAAATGTTCACAATGAAATATTCCCATTGCAAGTTCAGTTTCCTGGATAAAGTGGCAGGATTGAACACAGAATCATAGAATCATAGAATGGTTTGGGTTGGAAGGGACCTTTAAAGGTCATCTAGTCCAATCCCCCTGCAATGAGCAGGGACATCTTCAACCAGATCAGGTTGATCAAAGCCCCGTCCAACCTGACCTTGAATGTTTCCAGGAATGGGGCATCCACCACCTCTCTGGGCAACCTGTGCCAGTGTTTCACCACCCTCATTGTAAAAAAAATTATTCCTCATATTCAGTCTAAATCTACCCTCTTTTAGTTTAAAACCATCACCCCTTGTCCTATCACAACAGACCCTACTAAAAAGTCTGTCCGAATCTTTCTCATAAGCCCCCTTTACGTACTGAAAGGCAGCAATAAGGTCTCCCCAGAGACTTTGCTTCTCCAGGCTGAACAACCCCAACTCTCTCAGCCTTTCTCAACATTCAGTTCTCCAGAAGAACTCAGCTCATAAGACTGAACCCTAATGCAGTTTTTCCTGCCCCTTTCTGAAGAGTTAAATTCACATAGTTGTTAATTAACATTGTCTTCAAGTGAATCAAGATGAAACAAGTCAAGGGTAACTAGTGACAAAACAGGGAATCGGGGGTACAGTCTCATAGCTGAAGCAGCTGAGAGTTTTCAGAAAGGTTATTCTAGAAAGCCAACATCTCCTCTGAAAAGCACTCATTGATTTTGTTCCTGTCTCTCCATCCTTCATGCCACAGGTGTTGTCCCTGTGTGTTTAAACTGTGTATATTCTGTAAGTCCCTGCATGCATCCTTCCATTAGGTTGACTCTCATGGGAAAATTCACTATCCACGTTATAATGTAACAGTTAAGCTTTTCAGGAACGCATCTGTGTTGAATAGCAGGGTATTTGCTTTCTGAGAACATTCTTTTAAAAAACACGATTGTATGAATGATCATAGGAAGCAAAAAGAAACAGTCCTAAGCAACACTCCTGGAATATGTGCAGAATTTGTTGAGCTGTACTGTGGAAATGAAATGGTTGATTTTCAGTCTCACAAAATATGCAGGTTGGTGGAGTCATTCAGACACGTATGTCTAGACAAGAAGTCTTGACATCTGGCTGCAAGCCCCTGCAAGACAAACTTTGCCTGTCTCCTGCCATAGACAAATCGCTTCCATTTTCTTGTTCCTACTGAGCCTTTTTCTTCTTAAGCCATGAACTCTCAGTGGCAGGAGCTGTCTTCTGAGATGGGTTTCTGTCCTTAGAGATGAGTAACACCATGGAGGGGGGAAGGCAGAATCTCGTGACCTCTTGTGTTTGCAGACATCACTGCAATACTTCACTGAATACTTAGTTGGAAATGAAGGAATAAAACTCTCAAAGGCTAGTAAGTAGGTGTTGGGTAGAAAAAAAAATAAATCCTCAAGCTGACCTTATCCTGTGAGACCTATGGGGTTCACATTTCTCTAAAGTTCAGCCTATTACTGAATGAGCTGTTACTATATAGGCGCTGCAGAGGAAAGCCAGGGACAGAGGCATAGCTTTTTATGTGCTCTTCCTAAAGCCTTAAATTGATATATTTTTGTCACAGAATTTTAGAATAAGAAAGCAAGGTCTGTGGTTTTAAAAATAAAAAGCCACATCCAGAATAAATCCACACACACACGTAGATGTAAGGTTCCATATATATCATAAGCTGGCTTTTTTTGAGGAGAGTAATTTTCAAGTTGTCTTGATCACAGTGTTATCCTTTAACACCTGTGTTTAACATCCTTTAACCCCTGCTGTGATCTGGGTCAAATACCTTAACCTTTCTGCCTCAGTTTCCTCATCTGTAAAATAGGGATTGATGTACACACCTACCTCACAGCACTCCTTGAAAGTTACTGTTGGCACCATGCTTTGAAGATATATGTTATACAAATGCCAAGCTCTATTACTGCTCAGAATGAAATATGAGTGCCCTCTAGCATAAATACATGGTGCTGTAATGCCTTAATATTCTAAATCTATCCAGGGCTTGTCTGTGCTGCAACAATTAGCTTCAAATATTCCACCTCAGTTAACCTAATCGAGGTTATAAAGCTACGTGTGACTGAATGGGATGATTAGATTAGTTGCAGATGGGTTGAAAACGGAAACTGTGGCTGCACAGATGTTGTGGTACTAGTTTAATAGTCTCAGCAGCAAAGCTGCAATTCAGAACTAATGCTAGGTCAGCTATTTCAGATTAAAAGCATTATCTAAGTCAAGTAGTACGGATGCCTTATTAAGGGTAACTCTTAATTCATACCTTGAGCCAACACTGTGGGGAACACAAGCACCTGGATATTCAGATGGCTTCCAAAGGGCTAAATTTTCATCAGTTGAACCCCATGCTTTAATTATAAATTGGGATGCCTCAGGTGAAGCAGAGGAAGTTGTAATTTCTTCCAAAAATTATTTTGTGCTCAACTTGCAACAAATATAGCAGTTGCTAGTGTGTTTTAGTTATCTTCAGATCACTTGTCTTTGGTGGCTTCTAGCCAATACTCATTAAGCATAATGGTAACTTTCACAAATGTTTGAAAGCTATGGCTAAAGATCTGGTATAACAATAAGTAAAAAAACCCACATAAATAAAACACTTAAAGGACATATAGATCTTTTTTTTTTTTTTGCTTCACTGTATTGTATAAACCTGCTTTAAACTATGAACTCATCATCTGTTCCCCTTGTTTCTATTGTGTCAGGTTTCACTGCAGTCACAGTTCTGGGGCAGCTTTCGCACCTCTGGTAGATGGTGGACAGAATTTGGCCAATTTCTAGACTAAGGACTGTACGAGATATAAGTTCTAAAGTAATACATATTTATACTGTAAAAATTAAAACAGTATCATGAAGAATCAGGCCTCCTTAGGAGGTCACATAATTCCAAATGTTCATTTTTATTTATACTGAAGTGATAAGAATCTGTCAAGTCTCTTTCTATAACGCAATAAATGTGTGAATTCCACCTGGGTATCTAGCAAACAGAGCCTTTTTAGAAGGGGTTGTCGTAGGCAGGCAGAATAAAAGCTTTAATTTAGAAGTAATGAGCTCAGTTTGTGCCAATACCCTTTCAGGAACAAATGTAAAATTTAATTATACTGTGTCAGTCCTAACAGGTTGGATTTCCTTGTTTTTTATTGATACATTCTGTGCTATGTCCTCTTTGTTGTCATTAGGGACCAGGCATCTTAATTGCATGGCCATTTCAAAATGAAACATTTTCCCCTTCTGTTTGCAATAAGTAATAAAAGACACGAGTCTCTATTGCCTTCCAAGCGGGCAGAGATACTGCAAAGTGGATTTAAAATTAATTTTCATTCTAGTTCTCCATAAACACCCCTCTGGGTGTCCCAGCACTTAGAACCATGAGCTGATGCGCAGGTGAGGTGCCAGGCACGAGGGATCAGCCCGAAACACTCATGAAAAATGGTGTCTGAGCATCTCCACCCCAAGGCTTCATTTACCAACTCAGGCACAACACCAGTAATGACAGGATGCCTTTCGTTTTCCATCTTTGAAGCTCCATACAAACAAAATCTCATGATCCTAAATACCTTGGGAAGCATATACGTATTACTGATAGGAAAATGGATGGAGTGAAAGGTAAATATTACTTTATTATTCCAGAAAGGTCATAATTTATTTGACCAAGCTGAGCTTTCAACAGAAAGCCTTTTGGACTCTGAAAATCAGGCCTTGTTCTTCTTATGCACCGTTTTTTTAGATCATATCTTTTCATTGAACTTTTTTATTCAGGAATAGTTTTTCCCAACAGTACCTTGTGTATGCAGCTTGAATTGTTGTACATCAATATTTTATCTTCAGACTCTTTTTTTTGGCTTCTATTTTAACCTACCTGACCATATAAAAGAGGGAGGGAGGGAGAAGGTGCATGTTTAAATAGCAGTTTTGTTTTACTTCTTAAAGCAGCTTGTCTAGCTGGATGAAGTGAAATTGGTAAATACATGTGGGATATGCAATTTTATGTCAATTGCCAGTAAACAATCAATGAAAATGCATTTTACTGCACCAATATTTATGCATGTGACTGCAGGTTCTATTGTAATAAAATACGATATTTCTGACAAAACATGGAATATGAGTGTTTTGTAAAATTAATTCATTAGCCAAAGTAAGCATATACAAGTAGCCACAAGCTAATTCAGCTTTCCTCATATGTAGCCAATCTCTGATATATATGTTTAAATAGTTTCATTTAGACTGTTTAATTTCTGTACAACCTCTCTTTAAAACCACCCATGTTAGTGTTTGACATTGATTAAAGGGTTACATATCTGAGACAGAAACTTTCCACCTTTTCTCCCGTCATCATCCTATTTGATATGCAATTCCAGATGCAGTTTTTATGGCTCCAGCTCTTCAAAGAACTCAGTTCAAAGTCTGATTTTACAGGCAGAATTTTTGGCTCACAGATAGATGCATCATCAGTTTGGGGGCTCATTATTAACCACACGCTCAATTCTTGGAAGTCTGGCTGGGTAATAAATGGCCTACATTTGCAAATTGGGCAGCTGCATGTCTAGGATGTAGTAACTGCATTTGTCTTCAGCTGTCAGAGCAAGCTGGTACCTGCAGCAATGTTACACACTTGACCTTTCATGATTCCCTAGAAATATTAGATTGTTTTATTAATTAAGAAAAAAAAAGGAGGTGCTTGCATTGTGAGTCTAGTGTTTTTAGCTTTTCTGCAACCACAAAAAAAAAATTCTGGTTTTGTTGCCTTTTTTCATAATGCAACCTGACATTCTCACACCCTGTGGCTGGAGGTGCTGCAAGACCCACAACCAAATCCCCAGCATTTAGTGATACAGTTGCAGCTACGCTGACCGATCAACTCATAACAATGAAATATCTTTGACTGCACAATTTCGGAATACTCATTTCCTGAAAATCATCTCCTTTACAGTTGCAGTGCGTCAGCTGCCTAATTAAGATTGGAATCTCTGTGTTTTATGTTCCAAATGCCGTAATAATAGTTTACAAAGATAAGATATTAAACTGAGCAAAGCCACAGCACGTGACTCCCCAGAGTGGAAGCTGAGCAAATGAACATCTCCTGGTAGACTTCTCTGCATGTCAATAGTGGGAGAAAGTTGTTCTAGTCTAATATTTGCCTGGTTTCTTCCAGGAAATGAGCTTTCACTTAAGCTGTAGTAGCTCAATTCCACAGCAATTGGTAATGTTTGCACGTGGCATCTACGGAATTTAAGTAGTTTTAAAAGACAAGCTACAATTTCTTTCAGAAATGGCATCTTTCTTAAAGGTTTAAAAGTCAGAGGTGCCTAAATATTTTCTCAGGTATATAAAAGGTCAGTTTGGGTATCTAGCTCCCATGATAATCTACCCATGTATCCTCGGGTTTTGTGAATTCATGCCTTTGGCTTTCACAAACCGTGCAAGGAAAGGGCCACTGCAAGATGTTGCTTTAGCAGAGACGCTTCATCCACATCCAAAGTCCTGCAAAGGAGATGAACATAATGAACAGGAAGGCAAGGAATACGGCTGGAGTCAGGGTGACAGAAGCATCTGAGACAGGGCCAGGACCAATTCAAGAAGCACTCAAGGGCAATGAAAGATGCTCAACAAGTTCCTCAGCAAGATGCAGAAATCACTTAGTGAAAATCTGACGCAGTCTTAAGCTTTTATCACTTAGAGGTCTATGAATTTTCTAGGGCACAAAGAACTATGTTTTTATCTTGTGTGCCTTGAAATTTACTTCTTTACTGGCTGCCTTGCCAAATATTCCTAGTTTCTTTCAGGAATTCTCTCTCTTTGGTCTTTGGTGACATCTCATCTCCTTGTCTTGACACTTTGGTGAGGAGCTTTTACCAGAACCATTAGGACTGAGGTTCACGCTGCAGTCTTTATGCACCTTGCATCCAGATCATGCCTCCAAGGGCCTCTTGTCGTCCTGCATTAGCATTTCTGATCACTGGTGACAGTCAGTATCGCTGCAACACATGGCTGATAAAGAGAAAAGATACTTTAAACCATCCATAAACCAGTCTGCAGGCAAAGTGTGCTAATGTGCCTTGTCTGAGCGTAGCTGGCATTTGAATAAACTAAAAAAGTTAGAAACCTGACAGAAGGTAAAAAGAGACGTTTCCCAAAGGCAACTGCCCCTGGAAGTCTATATCTGCTGCTGGGCAATATACAGGTAATGGGTATTTAAGGCTTCATCTGAGCCGGGCTAGCATGTCAATCCTGTCCTGGGGGTTTTAACTCTTGGAGGAAAACCTTGATTCCATGCCTGAGGGTGATGTAGAGGTCAGAAAACACAGCACACAGCCAGTATGTAGGGGGAAGCAGCAGTATTAAATATACCATGTTATTTTATGAATTTCTTCAATTTTGCCTGACAAAAGCGATATATTGACAGAAGTGGACTATTTGACAGGACCCTGTATCTTCCCTGGGAACTGTGTGCATAAAAGGTGTTATTTCCAGACAGAAGTAAATCTCTGAGAGGTCAGTTATAGCATATATTCTGAAACCCAAAGAGATGTGTCAAACCACTGATCGATTGTTAAAGAGCCTTATTTCCCTGTTCGCTGATGGTTGCGTGCTTATTATGCAATGGGAGGCTCTGCACATGACAGCAGCTACACAGCTATTTAGCCCAGATGTGTTTTCAAATTTTGGAGCTCTTTATAATGAAGACACAAAGGGAAGCTGTGGGGGGGTTTTATACCTGTCGTGGTGGAGTAAACCCTTCCTGGCATCTCATTGTGCTTTGGAGAGAAAACATAGTTTAGACTTTGCTTTAAACTTTGCTTTAGTTGTATCTGCTAGATGAAAAAGGAACAGGAGTTAGAATCTATTATTTTTCCCATAAAATAAAGTTGTTATTAGCTTATTTGGTCAATTAACTCATAAAACATAGCTTTTTATAAAGCATAAACTTCTCATTTCTTTAGCTAGGACTAATAGATTTCTCCTCCTAAAAGATAGCCTGAATTGGTTAAATGGGCCAGTGGAAAAGGTATCTTCCACCTAAGCATTGCAATGGGAAGAGGGGTTAATAAACGATGAGATTATCCCACTCCCTTTAGATATTTTATAAACAGGAGGTATATAATCCGTAAGCTATGTGGGGGGATCCATGCAACCTAGGTAGATGAAATCCTAAGACCAAGTAGCCAGCATGAATAATAAACCTTTATGGTAATAGACCTTTATCATAGAATCATAGAATCATAGAATCATTGAGGTTGGAAAGGACCTCTAAGATCATCGAGTCCACTCCACCCATCACCCCC
>NW_008796056.1:2366061-2386935 GCF_000699145.1 Aptenodytes forsteri
TTCGCGGGTTTGGCCGCGGTTTTTTGCCGCTTCAGGAAGGGTCCCCCGTCGCGATCCTCCGCTCCGGAGCCCTTCGCCTCGGTGGCTTCGCTGAAATGGCCAATAGTAGCATATGAGAATATGAATCTTCTGTGATAAAACACAACATCAAAGTTCCACAATTTTTTAACCAGCCTGAAAATGCAGAATATAATATAGCGTGTTTTCCATCTGCGCAAAGGTTGTCTGGAGGCTAGGCAGGCACAGTTTACGTCTAAGTGACTTTAAAATGAGACAACTTATCAAGGTGCCCTTGAAGGCTGTGACAGTATATCAGCTATTTAGACACACAAAGTAAACAGCATCAACCATGTTTGGAATGAAGGGGGAATTTAAATGAAAAGCAAATCAAAGCAAATGCTGAAAGGAATAGAGAAATTAACAGGTCAAAAGAAGTTGTTTTGTCAGACTGCTTGACTGGCAGTTACCACTTACGTAGCAGGGAAGCACGTGTGTGCATGGCGTAAGGGAGCCAGCCCGCCCTGCCAGATTCACCGGCTGCATGGAAAGAGGTTTGATTCAAGTCTGGGCACAGACTGTCCGGTCAGCCTTCTGTCAGGGTCATGGTGAAGGATGGCACCTCCAGCTGTATCCCAGGTCACGATGTTGCTCTGGGAGGCTCCCAGGAGTGCAGCATCTCTGACAAGGTTTGACAGGACAAGCTATTCAGTTTTGTGCTGGGCCAGCAGCTCTTTGACAAGCAAAAGTAATCCTATCTATTAGTGTACATTCCTCACTATGCCATGACACGGAGGTTCATTCTCCCTCCAGACTAGCATGGATGAGCACTGTGGTACTGGCTGGGTTGTTTTTCAGCAGAGGTGATGAGACAGGGTTCTAGTACATCCTCGGTGTCTGGATGCAGTGATGACCCTACCAACACCACCTGGAACTCTTCTTTTGAATCACCTAATCCCAGGAGCGAAGAGGCACAGGGATATATGGAGCACAGCTCTTCAGGTGGATGCTTCCTCTTTCTTCCATGAGTGACAGTCCAGCTTACTTCTACCCTAATTTCTGAGTCTGGTTTGTATTTTAACTTGGTTGGCTACTAACGACTCAAAACATTCACTGTCCAGGTCACACAAGTGGTGTCCCTCAAGGGTCCATACTGGGACCAATACTATTTAATTCAGCGACATAGACAGTGGCTTTGAGTGCATCCTCAGCAAATTTGCAGATGACACCAAGCTGAGTAGTGCAGTTGATTCACTAGAGGGAAGGGATGCCATCCAGAGGGACCTTGACAGGCTTGAGGAGTGGACCCATGAGAAACTCATGAAGTTCAACAAGGCTAAGTGCAAGGTCTTGCACCTGGGTTGGGGCAATCCCCAGTATCAATACAGGCTGGGGGATGAAGGGATTGAGAGCAGCCCTGCCGAGAAGGACTTGGGGGTACTGGTGGATGAAAAAATTGAACATGAGCCAGCAATGTGTGCTCGCAGCCCAGAAGGCCAATTGTTTCCTGGGCTGCATCAAAAGCAGCGTGGCCAGCAGGTCGAGGGAGGGGATTCTGCTCTTCTCCTCTGCTCTGGTGAGACCCCACCTGGAGTACTGCGTCCAGCTCTGGAGCCCTCAGCACAAGAAAGACACGGACCTGTTGGAGCGGGTCCAGAAGAGGGCCATGAAAATGATCAGGGGGATGGGACACCTCTCCTATGAAGAAAGGCTGAGAGAGTTGGGGTTGTTCAACCTGGACAAGAGAGAGACTTTTTACCAAGACCTGTAGTGACAGGACAAGGGGCAATGGTTTTAAACTGAAAGAGGGTAGATTTGGACTGGACATAAGGAAGAATTTTTTTATGATAAGGGTGGTGAGGCGCTGGAACAGGTTTCCCAGGGAAGTTGCGGATGCCCCATCATTGGACATGTTCAAGGTCAGGTTGGACGGGGCTCTGAGAAACCTGGTTTAGTTGAGGATGTCCGTGCCCATGGCAAGGGGGGGTTGGACTAGATGGCTTTTAGAAGTCCCTTCCAACCCAAACTATTCTATGATTCTATGAATTCCAAAACTTGCCTTTGCAAGTAAGTATAGCATCAACAGACATCAAATGATCATGTTACAGGTTATTTTGAACATATATTTCCTTATTCAAGTGACAATTCTATGAAAACCGGATGTGTTTCATATGATCTCATTAGGTCTATAAACACTGCTTTGCTGGGACAATATTGAGATATCAGAACTCAGAAAGCCCAATGGTGATGCAGGACAGTGGACTCACTTCTCAAGTATCTTGTTTAGGGCTAGAAAATGCCATGCTGATACTGATACTTTGGAGAGTAAGTCAGTCAGTATTCTTCAGGCAGTCCAGCTCCCTTCCTCTGTAGGGCAGAATGTAGGCAGTGGGAGAGGAGATGGCGTTACAGGAATAAGGCATGGGATCTTAGGGCTGATATGGACTCCAAAAGGATACCAGGGTTTAGCAGAAATTAAAAGACACTGTAGCGGAGCAGAGAAGGATAAGAGAACAGGCAAAGTAGGATGGACTAGATGACCTTCTCAGGTCCTTTCTGACCTGAATTATTCTAGAATTTTATGAAAAAGAACTAGCATAGGGAAAGAAAGGGGAGCTGGGGGCAATCTGGGGGCACAAATCAGTCAGGAAAAAAGAGTCAATAAAGGGCAATAAAAGAAAAAAATATGCAACATAGTGGGATTTTTAACATTTACTTAATAGTAACATCAGACTGTTTGCTGGATATATATTCACACATGGAGAAATTATTGCATTACATTTTCCATGTGCACACACTAATAAACAATTTCAGAGTCTGATCAAATTTTTTATTTTGCACCAATGGTTCTGGGTAATTACCCACCGGTGATCTGTGGTTATGCTTCTGCTTGTCTTTTCAACTTCAATCTATCAGAAAAGATTCACTTTGGAAAACCACTGTGTGGGAGAGGTGACAAAATTGGGACACCCTCAACACACAGACACAGTGGAACAGAGATGGAAGGAACTTCCCCCAGGGACCTTGCTGATGAAATTCAGAAAGGAGCTGAGCTGAGAGGAGGAAGGGGGCCAGTCTCTAGAAACTGTTATCCCAAAAGGATTATAAAAACTCTTCATTTCAGGTAGTTCAGACAGTAACAAATCCAGCCAGCAGAAAGCCTTCAGGGAAATTGCTGAGTGGGGTTGCCTGACATCAATGAAAACTACACAAATAGGGCAAATTGAGTCTGCCCTTTCATAGGTCTCATAGTTATTAATATTAAGAATCAGACATTACAGTAGATGCCTTTGATGTCCTTCAAGGCCAAGAACTACGCTTCCTCCTCCTGTCCCCATCTCCATCCAAGTACAGATATTAGACTAACGGAACAAAGTGAAATCCCCTGTCCCAAAGAAGCTTATAATCTAAATGTTCAAAAAGATATTGACAGTGATTGGAAGTATTGTGGACTCTATGACTAGCATAATAAAATAGATTAATATTTATCACATACATTAGATCTACTTCTCTATCTACCCATTTTATACGCTTGTTCCTGCAGTGTTTACTCATCTAACTACATATAAATGACCATCATTTTAGGTTCTCAATAAGCTCGTGTGCATTGTTTGTCTGAGTCACCCTCCATCTTCACACCATAAGCTGCAGTCTGGTGTGGGATGGCAGAGCAGCGTACCTAGAAACACCATGTCTGGGGGATAGTCAGAGGGCTCAGGATGTTGTGGCAAATCCTCTATGCTGTAGCTCATCTCCTCTGCTTGTTCAGGGGAAATCCAAGGCCCAAGCAGAGCTTTGGGTTCCTGGCAAGTGGGAACAAGGACTGATGACACACAACCTCGTCTCACGCATGCAGTTGAAGAGGACATTACTCCTATCTCCTGACAAAGCCAGCACATGGGAATGGCTTCAACATGTCACACAAGTCAGCAGTTTACAATTCTTGTGGAGTCCCACCTGTGCTTTGTTAGCACAGGCCCATACCACTTAGATGCAGTCTTGCCCACCACTGATTAAACTCTTTAAAGAAAAGAAAGCCAGATCTGAAAGGTGACGTAGACACTCAGCGGAGGTCACAGTTCAAAATCCAAAATTGCAGTCCTCAAAACACAGAGGCAGCTGTCAGCCCCAAGACGTCCAGCTCTGCAGTGCCTCAGCTCATGGCAGCAGCAGTGCTTCAGGAGCCTCAGCTCTGCCTCCTGGCATGCTCATGGACTGAGCAGCTTAGTACCCAATTAATTCTCAGTATTCCTCCACTACACAGCTCCTCATTATGAATTTTTAAACAACAACTTCAAAGTGTTACTGCCACCCTCTTTTCTATGTAATAGCCCACTGGTTAAATGGTTCAACCTTTTCTTCCAGGTGGGGTTCAAAGCCCCATCTCATGTTGCCCTGATGTGGAGCAAGCAATAGAACTGTTGCCTGCCTGGAATAAACCATTTTGGGACCAGGGTTTAGACTGAATTAGAAAAGATTATCTAATCTGGAAGCAAAAGCACTCACTTGGAAAGCGTGCAAAGACGTGTATTGTTTTCGCTGCTTGACACACTCTTTCATGCATTGCATTTTAGTCCATGTTTTTTTTAATAGAAAGAAAGAGCAGAACTTGTATCTCTCCCATTACTGGCTGGATGCAATAACCAATACGGTACAAAGCCACATGGCCACAGGTTTCCTTTTCCTTAATAAATCCTGAACTGCTTGACGGAGGGTGAATGAGCTTCATCACAGCTTTTATGAAGCCCATGGCCTGGTGATCTGGGGATTGTTGTGGAAGCACAGTTAAGAATCAAGCATAAGATTTAGAGGTGCAAGTTCTATAAAATCTATAAAATATCCTCTGCAGTTTTATAACAGCTGTCTTTTCTCATTTTTATATATTGCCTCTGTGTGTTTATGCATCACAGGTAAACTTTGTGCATAGAAATGAAATAGCTGCACCTGCATTTCTGTAAAGCCAGGTTTGATTTAAGAGGTACAAAAGCTATAATTACATCTGGATGAACATCGGTCTTCTGCTCTGATAACAATAAATGCATTTGTGATGGCCACCTAATAAATAAATTGAGGAGGAAAATAAAAAATGCAAATTAAAAAATGCAAACAGGGAGAAATTAATTGCAAAATGTCTTTTAAGTGTTAAGATATAAGAGATAATCTTACAATGGAGATTCATAAAAGAATACTCTCATTAAGTAAACAGTTGCAAGTCAGAATAAATGCATATGTCAAAGAGATGGGGCTGTCAGCAAGAACATGGTGGAGCAATGTGTTGAGATGATTAAAGAAAAAACACGGAAAGTAGGAAATAATATGATAAAATTATTTCAATTTAAACAGGAAAGAAAAACAAATTGCAAATCCACAAGGGAAAAAAAAAGGTATTGTAGCTCTTCTTGTGACACATTGAGTAAAGATACATCGGCAATACCAAATTACTGCAGGAGTATGATATTTATGAGGGGAAATCAAGATTGCAAATGGCACCAAAAATCATAGAGATTTAGACCAGGTCTCAGATTTGTATATGCTTAATGTCCACAAATAAACACACTGAAGTATCTACAACAAAGAATTCAAGTAAAAATCGATTGAATTATGGAACTATGGGAGCCCTGCAGTTCCTGCTGAGCTGTCAGTGGGTATGTTACTGTTATACAAGGGAGACACAGGAAATACAAAGTCGACAGTAAAGATACATACCAAATTACTGCAGGAGTATGATATTTATGAGGGGAAATCAAGATTGCAGATTGCACCAAAAATCATAGAGATTTAGACCAGGTCTCAGATTTGTATATGCTTAATGTCCACAAATAAACACACTGAAGTATCTACAACAAAGAATTCAAGTAAAAATCGATTGAATTATGGAACTATGGGAGCCCTGCAGTTCCTGCTGAGCTGTCAGTGGGTATGTTACTGTTATACAAGGGAGACACAGGAAATACAAAGTCGACAGCAATGCTTTTCAAGTATTCAAAGGTCATGAGGAAAACCATCCCCAAATAACGGCATGTTGGTTTCTGGATCGTAAGATTCTTTTTAAAACAAAATAAAACCTTCTTTCCTGATTTCTGAACACTGAGGGCTTCATGCAATTTTCCTCCCAGCTTTTCTCATTAAACAAGATCTGGAATAATCCTTTTTCTAAAAAAGACAATGCAATTTAAACAGGAAAGAAAAACAAATTGCAAATCCACAAGGGAAAAAAAAAGGTATTGTAGCTCTTCTTGTGACACATTGAGTAAAGATCCCTCGGCAATACCAAATTACTGCAGGAGTATGATATTTATGAGGGGAAATCAAGATTGCAAATGGCACCAAAAATCATAGAGATTTAGACCAGGTCTCAGATTTGTATATGCTTAATGTCCACAAATAAACACACTGAAGTATCTACAACAAAGAATTCAAGTAAAAATCGATTGAATTATGGAACTATGGGAGCCCTGCAGTTCCTGCTGAGCTGTCAGTGGGTATGTTACTGTTATACAAGGGAGACACAGGAAATACAAAGTCGACAGCAATGCTTTTCAAGTATTCAAAGGTCATGAGGAAAACCATCCCCAAATAACGGCATGTTGGTTTCTGGATCGTAAGATTCTTTTTAAAACAAAATAAAACCTTCTTTCCTGATTTCTGAACACTGAGGGCTTCATGCAATTTTCCTCCCAGCTTTTCTCATTAAACAAGATCTGGAATAATCCTTTTTCTAAAAAAGACAATGAAAGACAAAATTCCCACGGACCCATGTGATCCCAGAAACTGGGAGCTTAACAAAGCTCAGCAGAAGGATTGCCGCTAACTTGTGTTAATTAGCAGCTTTGAGTGACTGTCCAAATTCAACTATCATTTCTGAAAACATTGGCTTTAGTACAATATACAGTCCAATATATATATAGTATTTATAGAAAGAATACTATACATACATATAGTATGTATAATTTATGTACAGTATTATCTATACAGCTTACTTAGTAGAACATATAGCAGATGTTGGAGATATGTGTGCAACTGTAGATGTAGGGCTGCTAAATTTGCAAAGGGAAAGAAAGTTCCTGCCAGAAAGCCTGCTCCTGCGTGGGGTCCTCTCCGTGGGCCGCAGTTCCTATCAGGAGCCGGCTCTGGTGTGGTCTTTCCACAGGCTGCAGCTTCCTTCAGGGCACATCCACCTGATCTGGTGTGGGATCCTCCACGGGCTGCAGGTGGATATCTGCTCTATCGTGGACCTCCACAGGCTGCAGGGGGACAGCCTGCCTCACAGTGGTCTTCACCACAGGCTGCAGGGGAATCTCTGCTCCGGTGCCTGGAGCACCTACTCTCCCTCCTCCTTCACTGACCTTGGTGTCTGCAGGGTTGTCTCTCGCACATTTTCTCACTCCTCTCTCTCACAGCTGCTGTGCAGCATTTTTTACCTTTCCTGAAATATGCTATCACAGAGGCACCACCAGCGTCACTGATGGGCTCAGCTTTGGCCAGTGGTGCATCCATCTTTGAGCCAGCTGGAACTGGCTCTGTGTGACATGAGGGCAGTTTCTGTTGTCTTCTTACAGAAGGTGCCACTGCAACCCCCCCTGCTACCACAACTTTACCACACAAACCCAATACAGTCCCAAATCAGCTAATCTTCCTGTTCACATTTCCTCTCAGCACAGTTTCCTCATTCCTCCTACTCCTCTTCCTTCAGTGCTGCCCTTGTTACAGCCCACTGCCCCAGTATCCTGTGCTGCTCTGCCCAATTCTACAGCCACCACCCACACTGTGGACCTGGACCCCAATTCTGCACTCTTGCAGTAGGCCAGCACTTGCTGTTCTTTCACTGACTAGGGAAGGCAGCCAAGCTTTGCCCTTCCCTAGCTTCTTCTAGTAGGACAATTCTTGTGACAGGCTTAAAAATCCCTAGCAAGAGCTTGTGCTCACTAAAGTCAACCAGACAGACCTCTAAAGGCAGAAGACTAGGACAGATCCAGAAAATGAAAAGCAGATTTATGGTGGAACAATGGCAGGTAGTGGTTTACATTATAGCACACTGATTAAAGTAGCTTTCCAAAATGAGTGGAAGGGCAGTCTCTTGGGATTTATCAATCTCAACATGCTACAGAAAAGGTGATGTACAATTTCTTTCTTATTCCTTGGTGACTGCTATACAAAAGCAATACCCCTAATAGGGTGAAGATCAAAGAAAACCATCCTCTTAGATTAAGTCCCAAGGGTATCTTTCTTTTCTTGGTAAGGAAGATAGAAATACCAAGGGGAAAGATTCAGTAGCTGAGCCACTGAACTGTACCCATCATGCAGCACATGGACCAATTCCCTACAAGATGTCCAGTAGGGTATTTAAATCTTCATCTCCCTGGGGCCACACTTCAACCCAGCAGCTGAATCCCTTTCTCTCACCTTTTCTTGTGTCTGTTTTTGCTGTGCCATATAAGGCACCGGTGAATGACTGGCCTCACAGAAATCTTCACTAAAACCAGAGGTGGTCTGGCAGCCTCAGAAATCATCGCAATCAAATGAGTCATTAGGCTGTCTAAGATTGCAGTCATTAATAAGAAATCTTTTCATTTGCTTGTAACGATGACAACAAAAATAAGCTTTTCTCAGATCATTCTGCTAGCTTTTCTCAGATCTTTTCCCTAACACAGCAAGAATCTCGGGGCAGCAGGACTGCATGAGAGCCAGGGAAGACTTTATGTGTACTCAGAGACCAGACAAATTAGTGGAAGTGGAATCTACTGAAGAACCACGTGCAGCTTGAGCTAAGAATATCTGGTAGCTGAGACAATATCAAGGACTTGCACTCTTCTTACTCTTCCCTCATTGCTTTTGATGATTATTGGAAATAGGGCACTGGACCCTTGGTCTGACTCAGGATGACTCTTTTTATGTCATGCACTAAGTGGAATGAAGTCAGCTGAAAACTTTTTGGGGGACTACAAGCCTTCATCCAATAGGAAGCCAGGGTAATTGGGCAACAATTTTTTGGCCTGTGTTCTGCAAGAATCATACTGCATGTTAGGAAAATTGTTCTTCAGTAATCACTTGGAGCCAAGCAATTTCACATCCTGAGTATTTATATTTTATTTCTTAGCATCATGTAAAAT
The DNA here is from genome assembly GCF_000699145.1 of Aptenodytes forsteri. Classification (NCBI taxonomy): domain Eukaryota; kingdom Metazoa; phylum Chordata; class Aves; order Sphenisciformes; family Spheniscidae; genus Aptenodytes; species Aptenodytes forsteri. The sequence continues at coordinate 2,375,169 of NW_008796056.1, forward strand.
GTCCCTTTACATAACACGTTGTGGTGGGTTGACCTTGGCTGGCCACCAGGTGCCCACCAAGCCACTCTATCACTCCCCCTCCTCAACAGGGGAGGAGGAGAAAATACAATGGAAAAACTCATGGGTCAAGATAAGGACAGGGAGATCACCCAGCAGCTACCGCCATAGCAAAACAGACTTGACTTGGGGAAATTGATTTAATTTATTGCCAATTAATAACAGAGTAGGATAGTGAGAAATAAGAACAAATCTTAGAACACCTTCCCCCCACCCCTCTCTTATTCCTGGGCTCAATTTCACTTCCAACTCTTCTAACTCCTCCCCTCAAGTAGCAGAGGGGGACGGGGAATGGGGGTTGCAGTCAGTCCATAACACTTGATGTCTGCCATTCCCCACTCCTCACTCTCTTCCCCTGCTCCACCAGGATCCCACCCAGTCCTTCATGAACTTCTCCAATGTGAGTCCTTCCCACGGGCTGCAGTTCTTCAAGAACTGTTCCAGCATGGGTCCTTTCTACAAGGTGCAGTCCTTCAGGAACAGACTACTTCAGTGTGGTTTCCCCATGGGGCCACAGGTCCTGCCAGAAAACTTGCTCCTGCATAGGCTCCTCTTCATGGGCAAGGCTCCTGCCAGGAGCCTCCTCTAGCGCAGCCTCTCCATGGGGTCACAGCTTCCTTCAGGGCACATCCACCTGTGTGGGGTCCTCCAGGGGCTGCAGGTGGATATCTGCTCCACCATGGACCTCCATGGGCTGCAGGTCTTCACCATGGCCTGCAGAGGAATCTCTGTTCTGGTGCCTGGATCACCTCCTCCCCCTCCTTTTTCAGTGACCTTGGTGTCTGCAGGGTTGTCTCTCTCACATTTTCTCACTCCTCTCTCTCACAGCTCCTATGCAGTGTGTTTTACCATTTCTTAAATATGTTACCACAGAGGTGCCAACAGTGTTGCTGATGGGCTCAGCTTTGGCCAGTGGCGGGTCTGTCTTGGAATTGGCTGGAATTGGCTCTGTGCAACATGGGGTCAGTTCCTGGCATCTCACAGAAGCCACCCCTGCAACCCCCTGCTACCAAAACCTTGCTACATAAAGCAAATAAACCTGTCTCTGACATGACGAACGGCTCAGTCTACATTTTCTTTTTCCCTCACAGTCAGCGTTTGAACTTATCTCAGCCAACTACTCTTTCCTAAGATGTCGACATCTAATCTGAGCTTGTTTCATTTTCTCCCTTTAGACTCTGGAGAGCAAGAAAGACGTCCCAAGAGAAGATCTCATTTGTTTAGGTATCTGTCTTAGGGGGTCATGAACAGTCTTTGGATATGATTTGACATTGGCTGTGGCAGAAGCACACATGACCAGCATAACTAGTTGGCTGACATTTAGACAAAAATTTGAGTGAGATGCATTATCGCATGTTCTAATAAACACATAAAACAAATTTGCCTATATTTTTAGGCAAAAAATATTTGCCTAAAACAAATAAAACTGAAACTTAGAAAAGTTTAATTGCAAAATGTTTTAAAATGTAAGGAGTACAGCATAAATGTAGAAAAGTAGATAACAAAATCTTTTGCCTTCTGATAATCTTAGGTTAACTTAACGGTAACTCCTGTAAGGGCATTTTATTTTATTTTATTTTTTTTTAGTATTTTGAGAATGTCTCTTGTTTTTCCCCAGGAACTACAGATTTTTCTATGAGGCAGATGAGTTCAGATTTCTATTTTCTTGTCCATTTGTTCCTAGTTTCCTTTGGTATTTGAAATAGTTTGTCTTGCCTGCATCTTCTTTGATGCTGTTTTACAAGACAAAGTGAGACATCAGTTTACTGGTGCTTGGTTTTTGTTAATAGTCAGTTGGCTCTTTCTTGGCTATATCTTACTTTCCTATATTATATTTTTTGTCAAAGTCAGTAATAGATGATGAAGACGAATTTTTCCTTTCCAACCTAAGATTTTAGCCGATTTTAGCCAATATTCATGTTGCAGCAAATGTTCCCCTCCAGGTCATTTGGTAGAAGGTGTACTACCACTTCTAAATGACTATAAATGTATTAATCTTGTCATAACTCATTTATGAGGTTTTAGCTAGTCGATCTATAATAAGAATACATTTTATTAGCCCACAAATTGATGTAAAAGTTTTGCATTTATTGTGTTCTATTTTTCCCCCTCTTTGCCTCAATCGTTGTCCCCTTTGTGGTCTGTATAGTTTTGACAGTTTGTGGTTGACCCCATTACACTGATCTAATTGATGACCACTTGAATTATAATGAAAAAGCAGCTGTATTAAACATGTACCACATCTGACTTCTTTTACCGTATTAGCCCTCTGGGAAATCCTTTAGCAAATTATATCCACATGTTAAGCTCCTTTGAACAATCAGTTCAGCTAAAGCTTTAGCCACCAAAATCCATTTCTTTTCTTTAGAAATCAGTCTCCTAATATCTAGCGACTTAGCCTTTTTTCCACCAGGTTAAAACCAAATTATATGCATATTTCATGCCCAGAGAACATTCATTTTAGTACAGGCAAATGGAATGAACAAAATAGCTGTCAAATTATGTGAATTGTAAATTTTCCTATTCTGAAGTATCTAACAATGGCCTGCAAGCTTGAAGAGCTTCATTGTTCTTCCTTTTTCCTATGTGCTGAAAATAACCTGGAATATTTATCAAGATGAATAAAATGTGCTCAGTTTTCACCTTACCCTGGAAAATCTTTTTGCCTCATCTCATTCTGTACAGTAGAAACAAGAAAGAAAAGTCTTCAGCGTGGACATGTGAGGCAATCCAGACTTTTTTTGGTTGGACTTTTTTGTTAATAGTACATCTTGTAAAGAATATTAACATTTTTGTGTCTTAACTTTGTGACAATTTGTATGCAGTGATGCCACAGTTTAGTGTAATGACTGGTAGATTGCCTTTCAAATACATAGGTCTGCACTGCAGCTGCCTGATTTACATGGTCTTCCAATATAAGTGCGTATGGAAATCCCAGTTTGGAGGCACCCTTTCCCACAGGAACAACATAAAATCTCAGCACCACTTAATCTCATAATTAGTTTGGAAGTCATACGCTGTCCTTGCACTACATGAATAAATATCAGCTTAGGTGCGTGAGTTACACTCTGAGTAGACATGCGGTGTTCCTTATGCTTCATGCACCTGATAGAAATGTGGTCAAGTTAGCACAATACTGAACCTCACTGTGTTTATCCTGCATTTCAACACTACTTCTTAGCTCAGATTGAGCATCTTCCTGCTTTGTGGCTTCTCCAATGCTCAGAATCCTGCCTGCCAAGAAGTCCTAGAAATAGTCTCATTAAGGAAAGATTTGGATAGAGCAGGGTTATAACTAGTGAAAACCACCCTTCTACCATCACACTACACCAGTCAGATGTTAAGTGAATTAGAAAGAAATGGCAAAAGTACTGATTTCTTTAGGGTAATTTTAAGAATTTCTCTGCAACAGAGCTTCAAAGCTCACAAATCTGTCAATCTTTCAGAGACCCAAGAATTGCTCTTGCACAAACACAACAGTATTATTCAGTAGGTGGACCAACAGCCTGCTGTGGTGGGGCAAAATCTCTCTTATTATTCAACTATACACAATGGAGGTAACCCTAAAAGATGTTAATCAAAAGTTATGGGTCTTGTCTCAAAGGACTTGCAGTATAATTACTGACTGCACATGAAATATGAGGCCACACAAGTGTGACAGCAGTAAGCTTACACATCTACTTTATTGTTGGGCCTTATCTCAATTATAAGTGTCTTTAAGATAAACAATCCTTCTTGCTTGGTGTATTGCAGGTCTCATAACAGAGCTACTCTTACAGAGGCATTTGAAAGAAAAGGAATCATTCAGCATGTTAGATAAAATATTTCTTGAGCTTTCTTAGTGGGAAAAAATGTTTTTGCAGGTATTGTTGATAATTCTTTGAAATTATTTGGTTTTATTATCCTTCCTACAAAATCCTAAGGATGGTATTGAAATGTTAATTCACTGTATTTTCTGCTAATAAAATATCTTATATGCATGTATGTTGTGTGCAGTGTATCAGAAAGATTATGAAAGGTGTTTCTGGAAATACTTCTGCACCTAAGGTAAGTGAACCATTTAACCTACTGTTGTAAAATGTAGTGGTTTTCTCCGTAAGATAAAAGGCATGGTGGCAGAAAAACATCTTGATACAAAACATACACAAAGAAATGCTGACACTGTAAACGATCTACCAAGCTACATTAAAATGCTGATTAAAACTCCCACTGTGCCTTAGCAGAAAGAAATATTATGGGATTTTTTTAAAGATATTCTCATTACATTCATGACATTGATTACTTCATAAGGTTTTCCTTTCTGTCCTTGTTAAACTGGAAGGAGCGCTGCTGCCTCATTGTCTGCCGCTGTCATCTGTCATCCACCCACACGCAGCTTGTTCCGTCCGCTCCCACCAGGTCTTGAAGAGCAGACGACTGAGTCAAAAGAGAAATCTCTTTATATGACAGAAAAACATGCACATGTCTGTTTAGGGTGAGGTCTTAAAAAAAACTCTTTCAGTTTTCTCACCCTTTACTCCTGGGAAGGGATATTTTGGTATCCAAGAGCTATTTTTCTAGGACACACAGCGGCGTTGAGCTCAGCTCACTCCTATGTTCACCACAGGTTTTAACCAGTGAAACATTTTCTATTTTCACAATGAACTGAATATACTTTTCTCCTGTACTGCATTGCCTCTGAGCTGCAGGGGGAAGGGATGGAAGAAGCACAATTGCATTGGGATCTATCTGGGTTCCAACACTGCCCCAAGAGCCCTCCTGTGGGCATATTACATTTGAATTTTGGAGGACAATAAATCTTCAGGAAAAAACAAAGGTTGGAGATAAGTTACCTGAGGAAAAGGATAGCTGCCTAGATCAGCAGATACTCCGAATGATATGGTCATTACTACTAGAAGAGGCAATAGAGACTTGGCAAGGGGCCTCATCCCTAGTGTGTTAGATCCCACCTCACTTTAACCCAGAAAAGCTGGATCTGCCAGTAGATTTTGTCCCTTCCTCCCTCTAAAAAAAAGTCATCCAGGAATTCACAGGTCTTGCGATATCTCTAACAAAAAAGGAAATAGCAAGTCATCACAGAGACAAGCAAAAGATAGCTCAGCATATTACTAGCCATCTTCATGTACACTCCATTTGCATCTGGTTTGGCAGAAAAACAGTTTCACAGTGAACAGCCCTAGGACCTTTCAGGTTGGACTGCAATCAAAGATGAGAAGTCAGACACAAAAGACACCACTGGGAACTTTTCCCTCTCTCTAACCATGCACTGCTTTTATTCTAGCACACTCTCTGGGTGATTGCTTCATTATGTTGAATGCCAACACAGAGCTTCACATCAGGCCCTTTGAAAAGCCCAAGTGGTTATACAGATATTGTGAGTTGTGCTGGTGAGCAGGAGGTGATGATAACAGGAATATTTTGTTTTATGTACAAATTCCTGCTTTCTTAAAAACAGGTAAAATCAAATCAGCTGGGCAGTTTCCCAGCTCTGAGCTTTTTCTTAGCGACCCTTTTCTTGTGCTTCTGTGGCTGTGGTTGATGTAGCTGTGCAGTCCCCCTACACCTTCTCCCTTCCATTTACACAGAGATTTTCCCCTGAAGCAAGAATAAACCATAGCACCTCCTCCAAGATTATTAAAATTCCTCAGTGAACTTGCATTGATTTCTGATTTGAGTGTCCATATTTAGGATTTCTCAATATTTCAGGGACTTTCCTCTAGAAAAGAGATCAAAGATTTCTAACAGCAGTCTTGAGTGGTAGCTACATTCATTTGTTTCAGCAATGTTTAAAACAACAGACAAAATTCTCAATTTACGTCTGAAGCTCACAAGTTCAGTTAAGTGGAGAAATGCAGGAGAATACATCTTGCATATTATTTCTACAACACACATGAACATACATCCCCTCTCTTCCTCCTGTATACCTATGAAGGGAATGAAGAAACATGGTCAGCAAAAGTATTGCAGCTTACTTTCTGAAGTAACAACTAGTAAAACCACCTGGAAGCTCCTTAAACAACCCTTCTGCTGCCAAGAAATCATCAGAGAAAATTTTTCCATGGTGTAGAATTTCCTTGTCGTAATGGATACAACCTTCAGGAAAATCTTTGTAGAGGGCATTAATTTCAGCTCCACAAGGCACTGGTACTATATTGTACTATTAACCATGAATCCAGTGTGCTGCTGAACAGTCTGGGGGATAAAGCACAAAATCTTCAAACTGCAGGAGATCAATCTCCATTATTCTATAAATGGGATTATTGGCTTCCTTGGCTGATAAAATATGGGTTTTTTTTCCACAATTCTTACAACTATAAATTCTTACAACTGAGATTTATAAGAGGAACAATAATAAAGATATGAGCTCTGCCAGATGTTGCAGTTGTGAAATGGCAGAAAATGACACCGAATGACACCAAACTTCTAAAGATCAAGCCATTTGCATACAAGCATCTAAATAGAGATTTACATCATGCTTCAGAAACTAAACTGGTTTGCCTTAAGTGACTTCAATTTGTTTAATTGCAGTGTTCTCCATTTCGGTCTGTCTTTCTAAAGATGTTTCTTCGTACATATTTTGTGTAGGTATCATTCATGTCAGTAAATCATCGGAAGAAAAATAAACAGAGGAAAAAGAGAAATGACATCGTGCCATAAAAATTACTGTCAAAGATACTCCCAAGCACATGGATTTTTCATGGGTTGTTGTCTTCTACTAATAGATTAATATTCTATTATTATCATAACCAATTTAAAATTATTAAATAATAATATCAATAACAACACCTTCTTCATAGAAAATATAGACATGGTTATGAGCCAGTTATACCACAGAATAAAAAGTAATGTCCACCTGAAAACAATAGAGAGCAAATGAAGACGTAAGCAGGCTAATATAAGGAAATCATGTTCTAGGGGATTGGGCTGGAAATTTTGGATTGTTCCTGTTCTATCATATCTTATATCACATGTTGTCATAGTAGGTCATAGTGTCCAAACATATGCATGAATGCATGCATGAATGCATTCAGGAGGTAATCTAAAGTCTTTTCTATGTTTTTTTACCAAGCCTACCACAAAAGGTGGCTGTTCTATGACTAGTGCTTCTTCAAGCTCCTGCAAAATAAATTTTATATAATCACAAAAATAGCTACAGCCCTTTTATTTCATCTTTTGTGTTACTACTACAAAGCACCATTGCAGTTCCACAGTTAACCTCATTTCTAGTCTGTGCTTAACACTGAAGTCTGTAAAATCTAAAGAAAAATAATGCATTCAATCAACTTAAAAATGTATACCTAGTTATATGATTTTTTCAAAATAAGCTGATCACCTCAAAATGTTTCCTTTAAAATGCATTTCTGGTTCGTGATATAAAGTAATGTGCAATTGATTACATTTTGCTCACACAAATGTCACTAGTTCAAAGAAAAAAACAAAAACCACAAAAACCCCCTAAAAACTTAATAAGAAATGTTGTAATTGACTCAAAGCTCAGAAAAATGGCAATTTGATAAAAATTGGAGAGGAAAAAGGAGATAATTTTCATCAGCATTGCTGCCAAAGAAGAACCATTTCTTGATTAGACCTCTCCAAAAGAAAATGGGAGTCAATATGGAAGGAAAGGCTGTTCATACCCGGCCTTACTCTTGCTCCTAACCATGATTATTTCCATTTAAAATCAACCAAATCCTCCACTCCCTGCCTCTGAGGAAGATGCGTGTCTAGTCTTCTTTCACAGTGTGGCTCCATTTGCCTAATCATGCGTCCCTTCATGGAAAAACGCATAACCAGTAGTTCTGCACTGTCATCCCTCCATGACAGCTCCTTCTGGAAAGAACTACAGCTTTCCACTGTGACAGACTAGAAAACCTTCCTCAGTATCCAGCACTGAATTTTCCTAAATTTCTTAAATTTAAGTTTTCCTAAATTATAAAGCCAGATGTCACATATGAAAAGCATAAAATGCCCTGCTTTCCTTATAAATATTGAATAAAGATGGCTCAACACACACGCTGGAAGATGAAGGACTTGCACCCTGTGTGCTGTCCTGCACTTGGTCTTGTCTCTTCATGTATGTTTACTCTTATCAGGATAGTTAACACAAGATTAGATGCTTTGGCCAATGTTAATAGAAGAAGGTGTGTTGCTGTCTTTCCTTTAGCATCTTTTTGCTTTCCTTAGCTTTGGTTAGAAAACTAAAGAGTCTAGAGTGCAAGAAACCACTCCAACCTACGAAGATTTAGGCCATTAATAATGCTGGAATTAAAAGATTAAAACACTTGTTTTGAGTACTAAATAGTCATGTTCTCTTATTATTTTCACACTCTACTAAACATTATGCCATACTTTACAATGCATGGATTCATCCCACACATCCTGTGCAGAAAAATGCTTTGGGCTTGTGTTTAAATTTGAGTGCTCTCCTAAATCAAGATCCCAAGCTTTATCCTCTCTGACATTCATTTCCTCCTCTCATTCCCTCCAAACCTAGTTCTCAGTGCCCTTAAATGTGTTTACTTTGAAAGCTACACTTAAAACTCAGTGATTTTATGAAGACCAGGAGCAGTCGCTTAATCTGGAGACATCCCCAGACTTCATATACCCAAATGTTTCATTGAATCAGGTCTACCGGGCCGGGGCTAACTTAATTTTTAAAGGTACTATGTGCTTGCAGTTCCTGCTGAGATGTTTCTATCTGTGTTCCTGCACAGGTATTTTTAACATCTGGCTGAGTTTGCTTTGCCTGTACTGCATAGCTGGATGTATGACAGACTCTCAGAGCCAGACATTTATCACTCCTGCATTACCTTGCTGTGTTTTTGCTGTACTGTGGGAAAGAGTCTTACTTATCACATTAAAAATGCAAGAAACAATTAAGGAATCCCACTCTTAATGAGATGGTACTTCTCCCATCAATTTTAAGCAATGAATATTGCAAACTCCTTTTCAAGCATGTTAAATTAGTATTCACCACTCTCTGTTGTCACAGAGAGAAGCTCCCGCTGTAATGTGCTGAGCTCCTGACACCTGCAGCATCTGTGCCGAGCGTGAGTGTTGGGTGGCTGTCACATCCAATTAATGTCAATCCCACCCAGGGATCCTATCTCTAAGTCACAGTCCTTGGCCAGACAGACTGAAGTGCTGTTCTAGGTAGAATACATGGAGTGTATTCATTGAATATACTGAATATAGGGTGTGCTAATTTACAAAGCAAAAAAAAGCTAGACAAATTTCTAATTAAAAATGTCTAATTTTTGCCCATGGAAATCAATGTACATGAAATGATTTAAGTGTTGGAAATCTTAGGGGAAAAAAAATCAGTGTCAGTATTGTAGACCTTAGGAGGAAAAAATCTTCATCATGAGACGATGAATTTACCTCTGACAAAAGCAAGGTAAAACTCAAACTGGCATCAGAGAAAATACAACATTGATTGCTGAAGCTATGCGAGTCAGTCAGCAATGTGTAACAACTCATCGTTGTTCACTCTCTAAAAGTAGCTACTGCAGGTGTTTAAGTGACAGAAATAAAGCATGCTTCAACTTTTTAAACAAAAGGAGGAATGTGAAACCATGATGTTTAGCACAGAGTTGATCTAGCTGGTTAGTGCATGTTCATGCAGAACCAAAATAATGCAGGAAAGAGGTTCAGTCATGAACCTGATGTGTTGAGGGAATGGATGTCTGCAGTTGCTATTAAAGAAAACTTAATTCCTACTATCTATAACCCTATTCAATCCCTTTTCTAATCAACTTGTACATTCAAATTTGTGATTGCAACCTATATACAGTCTTTCAGTTTGGACAATACTGCAGAAAGGGAACAGAGTATTATAATGAATAAAGTTACTTATTTTTATGACAACTGAAAAATAAGCAAACAGGGTTGTTTGGTAATAATCTGTATGGCAGTTGTATGATAATGCTGAAAGTATGCACAGACGTCTCTCAGACTGCCATATCTGTGGATGCCTATGAAATTCTGAAGGCAAAAACAACAAGAAAATAATTGGCCCAATGCTGGCCAAAGCAAACATTTTCATTGTGTCAGGGTTCAGATTCTTACCTGGAATAATTTAGGTGGGAAGTGACCTCTGGATCCCATTTAGTCCAGCTGCCTCCTCAAAGCAGGTCTAATTTCAAAGTTAGAGGAGGATGCTCAGGGCCTTGTCTAGTCAAATTCTGAAAATCTTCAAGGATGACAATTCCACCACCTCACTTTGAAAATTTCCTTGTTGGAAGTTGTGTTTGTTACTTCTTGTCTTTCATTGTCCACCTTGGAGAAGAGTCTGGCTCCATATTCATTACCTCCCTTAAGACCATTTAGGATACATTCAGAGATCATCTCCTGAATTACTCTGCAGAGATGCCGGCGCACCTTCGTAACCAATTCCCGTAACAAATTTAACTCAGCTTTCCAGAAGCGAATTAGGAACAGAAATGTAGATGTCATTGCAGGGAGGCAGTATTTTAAAAGCAATGATGTCTCTAGTCATGCAGAAAATGTATATCTCATCTTGATTCAAACATGTAATGAAAACAATTAGGATGGTTGTCACTGTTAGATCCAATGAAAAATGCCTTCAGTTTAGAATCATAGAATCATAGAATCATTAAGGTTGGAAAAGACCTCAAAGATCACAGACCCCAACAATCGAGATATTAGGCAATATCACATTTGATGATAAATGTTAAAGTAGTTAAAGTTAAATGTGCTTTTATTGCTGGGGTTCTCTAGTTCAAATGGGAATGCACCCAAATGTTGTGGACTTCATTTCTACAGGAAAACTCCCCCAGGTGGAGAATGGATGTAACTAAAATGGTCATTTTCTTCTGCAAGTTCACAATAATAAAACACTTATTTGCCACATATATTTAACCTCCATAATCTGTGGACAATCACAGAATTTATCAAATTCATGTTAAATTTACTGGGCAGTTACAGCTGAAATAAAATAGGCAAAATATTTTAGAAATCCATAATGCATTGCCGTGACTTTCTGGCAGTTTTTTGTGACGCTTGTAATAAAATTCAAGGAAATAAGGATTAGTACATTACCCATTTCCACTTCTACCCACACAGTAGTACCCAAAGAACATGAGGAACCCATACTCAAATCCCTGCTTACACCAAGGAAACTGAACCATTCTCTGTCATTTCCAAGAAGACAACTCCAACCATAAATATTAGGGCACTAGATACCTACAGGCCTGTCAGTCTGACCTCGGTGCTGGGAAAGGTTACGGAGCAGATCATCTTAAGTGCCATCACGTGTCACGTACAGGACAACCAGGTGATGAGGCCCAGTCAGCATGGACTTATGAAGGGCAGCTCCTGCTTGACTAACCTGATCTCCTTCTATGACCAGGTGACCCGCCTAGTGGATGAGGGAAAGGCTGTGGATGTGGTCTACCTGGACTTTAGTAAAGCTTTTGACATCATTTCCTACAGCATTCTCCTGGAGAAACTGGCTGCTCATTGGCTTGGACAGGAGGACTCTTTGCTGGGTAAAAATCTGGCTGGATAACCAGGCCCAAAGAGTTGTGATGAATGGAGTTCAATCCAGCTGACGGCCGGTCACAAGCGGTGTTCCCCAGGGCTCAGTACTGGGGCCAGTTCTGTTTAATATCTTCACCAATGTTCTGGACGAAGGGATCGAGTGCACCCTCAGTAAGTTTGCAGACGACACCAAGTTGGGCGGGAGTGT
>NW_008796056.1:2387545-2407368 GCF_000699145.1 Aptenodytes forsteri
GAAAGGGCTGTCAAGTACTGGAGCAGGCTGCCCAGGGAAGTGGTGGCGTCACCATCCCTGGAGGTATTTAAGAGACATGTAGATGTGGTGCTTGGGGACATGGTTTAGTGGTGGACTTGGTAGTGTTAGGTTTATGGTTGGACTCAATGATCTTAAGAGTCTTTTCCAACCTAAACGATTCCTATGATTCTTGATTCTATATTTAGACATCTGACTTACTGCCCAGTTGTTGAATTTTTTTTGTTAATACCCCCAGTGACTTCTATCTGTTTTTTCTGGGAGAATATATGTGTACCTGTTCTCCATGGCTACAGTCCTTTGCCCTGAAGTTCCTTAAGCCTGAGTTCAGACTACTGCACCTTGTCCCAGTGAGCTATCCTGGACTCCGTGTTGGTAAAGATGTTCATTAATGGTATGAAGAAGAGGGCTAGCAGGAAAACGTAACACTATAGAAAAAAAGCATGAAGAGTTAAGGCCCATGAAACATGAGGAGTTGTACAGCTCTTCTAAGACACCCAGACAACTCCATCTGCAGATCTCCTCTGCTGACATCTCAGCCATTGCTAATCAATTCAGGTTTAGTGACTTCTAGGGACTTCAGACAGGTTACATTGGTAATACTAATAGTTCAGACCAAACTACAACAGAAATAAAAAGATAGAGTGTCACGTTGCAAAATTTTCACCGAGTTGTTCCCAGAGTTGGTTTTAAGCAGCTGTCATTATTAGCAAGGGCATCACATTTAGAAAGTATTTAGAATATATATACATTATATATGTGTACAGACATAAATATATATAACTGTTTTATACTTCACAATAATATTACAAATAATGCATTCTCTTACCCTCTCTCTGAATTAGCTTCACTATTCCTTCTTCCAAACTTGCCGGCAAGTCTTTTCCTGTACTTTTCCTCTGCTTTTTTTTTTTTCTGCAGGTCTCCATGCCTGCAAAAGCCAAACTTGATTTTCACACTAAGCTACACCATGACTAGGGGGTTTATTGGACTCCCATTGAGACACATTAATGGTGCCCTGCTCTTGGGCAATAATGTCACCATTATTTTGTGTCAATCTCATCTCTATAGATTTCTATAAAATATGCTCATAAAGCACAAGCAGCAATCTCAAAGATCTATATTTCCCACTCTTATTAAAGGTTACCTAGAAACATCTGCAGCACAATAACAGTAAACTTTCACACATCCAAGGATACTTGCCATAAACTGCTCCATTGTGCCAATTAAATGCGGTATGAACTCTGCACAGGGGAGCACTTTATTGCTTCATTATTGGTTTTATATCATTTTAAATCCTGTTCACTGCAGAAACAAACATCCAAACAAATATTTAAAAAGCTAAATGGGGAAGTGTAGCACAAGTTAATCTACTACTGGAACCTTTAATGTGTGCAACTCCACATATGGCATATCTGTGTTCAGGGTGCAATAAAATATTTTCAAATGCACAAAGAAAACAGCATATTTGCCTTTATAATAAATGCAGTTATACATAATGGGAAGTGATCTGATTGGTAGAGTGGGCTGACTTAGATAGCAACATCTGCTGGTGATACACACATTGCAGAGATAGTTTAGGAGGAGCATAAACCTAGAAAGGCCCAATTCACTGTTAAAAAACCCATGGTTGTTGGGAGGGATTAGATATTAACTGTTGAATAAAGAATTTTGCCAGCAATGTCATCCTTCACCATCCCATCTGCATAGCAGTTGCCTTTGGTGTAATTAAGATCTGGTATTTGAGAAAAAGTAGGTATGTTTCAAAGCTTAAGTTTCCTTTACAACTCTAAAACTGCCTGAGCTTGGAGAATCAGAACCCTTGAGCTGCTATTGAAAAGCCAATGAGGTGGCAGAGCTGATGTCTTCCTTGCATGATTAATGACAAAACTGGAGGATGTAAATGGCAGGTACTTCAGAGCTATAATGATGGTGCCAGTTTAGTTTCATTGAAATGTTGCCTGTCTGCTATTTCTGTTCTTTTATCATAGGATTTGTTGCCAAAATATTTTAACTTTCAGTCTGCATGGTCATGTCCCAAATTCAAACAGCAACCAAGAGAGACACAGTTTTAATCTGAAGTCATAAACTGCTGCAAAGAACTTTTTTGTGTTTCTGGAGTTACTTGTACCTAAAGAGTTCTGTACTTTTAAACTAATTTTCTTTTTTGAAGATGACACTACATTTTGTCTTGGGAAAGATATGTCATTTTGCTAGTGTTTTTCCCTCCAACTTTTCTGCCTTTTCAAATCTCTTTTTGCAGTAGACTATATTGTATTTAAATTACCGCACTGAGTCATGAATAACAATAGGAGATCATAAAGAATACAGAGGTGGACAGGACCTTTCAGATGACCTTCCTTTATAAGAGCTTCTCTTCACTTACTATTACTGGAGAAAAGACACTAAGAGGGAAAAAAAATCTACACCAGATGTCCCAACACAGCTTTCCTCCTGAATTGTCCTGTTCTAGACAAGTTTAGTCCACCCATGGGACAAGCCACAGCTTGAAGGAATAACTTCCTATTCTTGGCAGCAAGGCTGTGCCAATACTCTACCAGATTTCCCAATCATCCCTAGCAATGCTGTTAAACAGATGAAATTCAATTCAAGGGGGAAAAGTGGGTGGAAAAATGCAATGAGGATATTAACAATACAAGGTGGAAAGCAACCAAATCGGCTTTCTCTGTATAACCCCTGTAGGCTTTCTGCTTTGTAATAAAAGTAATTAATTCAGAAATGTACAAAGTCACTTCATGAGAAGAATATCTATTTTAGGATTACACTACTTTGATTTCAGAATGCAGTGGCCACTTGAGGGCAATTCCAAACTAGATGTATAATAATACCTAACAAACCTAGTTAAATTCCTGGTGATGACAAGCTCATAACATCACTTGCCACCATAAAGTAGTGCATAATCTCATCAACCCACATTTCATTGTGTTTATTGTACCATTTCTTTCCCACTGCTAAACCTAAACTGGCAAAGCTCTATTCACTACTAGTTGCAACAGCCACTTTTTAGAGAGATAGTTAAAAAGACTTGTAGAAAACTTATAGTATTAAGATCCCAAAGGGTTTTGAGAGAGAAAGAGATGGAATATACACTTGAAGCATACACTGAGAAATCAAGAGGTCTAAAGTAGAGGTCAAAAAGAGTACTTCATTTCAGCTTATGATGAGGAGGAAAGGGAAGAGTAGCAGCAGTGAACTTACTCTGTAAAGTAGCCCAGAGCTTAGAAACACAGGTTCAGCCTCATATTTCTATTTATTAAACAGGCAGAATATGGCTCATACTACATCTTCTTTTGGAGGTGAGCCACTGCAGAGTTGTAAGAGAAGCAGCAAGAGGGAAGTATGTTTTGTAACTCAGCAATAAGACAGTAGGGAGTTCTTGCTTCTAATCTTCTAGTGTTTACTCCCCTGAGCAGAGCCTCAGGTCCTCCCACTCCCAGCTGTAAGCTACTGTCAGAGTTCCTTTTCTGGATTTGCAGCCTTTTGGCCAATGCCCAAAGTTCAATGATATCTCCTTCCTTTTGAGGAAAATTTCTTTATAGCCTTGGACTCCCAGCTGTCTCATGGAAAGTTGTAGATATGAGTCCCTGTACATACCGTACACAAGAAGCACCTCACCTACCAGTGAAATGTAAAGCTCTTCATATGGAAAATACAAATGGCTAATGATAAACAGTAATGTCATTCCTGAAAAGTTGAAGCAATTAAAGGCCACAGAATTGGCTTGCATAGCAGCGATGTTTCCTTATTTCCTACAAAATCTCTGTGGTCAAAAAATATTTTCCTTTGAACTTCTGCAATGGTCTCAAGTTGATATTCTGTTTCCTGGGGATGATTTGTTCTGCTGAATCTGCATGATTCAGGGTAACGAGTCGAATCGCTCTGCTGTCCAGTCTCTGAGCAATGAATGCTATCCTTGTTCTCGTTGCAAATGACTGCAGTGCAATTCCCTGAAGACCAGAGAACAGTTATGATGAACATTGATGATAACAACGTGAAAATGTTTTCAGTCTTATGACATTTTTCAAATCCTTTAATCTGTCACACTGAATGGCACCACTACATTTTTACATTTATAAAAGAATGTTACTCTTTGAATCTTTGCTGCAGCCCCTGTGATCTTGGAGGAAGAAAAAAGGGAGAAGCAGTTGTGTTATCTTACTACCAGTATCTGCCCAAGGAAAAGTTATTTAGCACTCTTTCTGTATGACTATGTTATGCTTATAATAGAGATGAATTAGATTCTAATCTCAGAAGAAAACCAGAACAACGTAATTGAAATCAATAGAGTCATTTTGCATTTTACTGTGTGACAGAGATCAGGACCTCTCTCAATTCCCTTCCTTAGTACTAGTTTACAAAGCATAAAGTCCGCAGTGCAAATATATCTTTTTAAAAAACAGTGGTTTTACCCTACTTAGATGGCCAGTTTGCCTACAGAATGCAAATGGAGGGTTCAGCCCTTCTCCCTCCCCCCCCCCCCCAAAAAATTTCAGTTTTTTGTGTGTGTATTAAACTGTCTTAATACTCTGATAGCAATTTCACTCATACAAAACAAAGCACATAGTCAAGTAATGATGCATACATAATGTTAGGTCTCTGTCTCCATTTTACTTCATCCCGTGGCTAATTGCCTCACTGCAGACTGTTAATTAGTTTGACTCCCAGCTGTATTCAGGAAGCCAACTGGGAATGCCTGCATAAGCCTTTGAAGTCCTTTACATTATCTGCTAATCTAAAAAGCTTATCAACACAGCATTTGAGAGGAAGAAAGGAATACTTATTAAAAACCATCAATCTTCTCAAAGCTTTAGAAACTGCTTAGACACAATAGGAGATGCTAAAGTGACTCTTTGTCCCCTGTCTTCTGAATTCTCTCAGGATGCTCATGATAACACTGAAACTGTAAAAAAAAGCCTTTTATTTCTCCTGTTGTTTTAAACAATTCTTTAGATACTGATGAAACTCTGTAGGAAGGAAGAAGAGGATGTTTTTGTTAACATGTGCTGGTCATCACCACCAACAAACTCTGAACCCACCTGGCTGAAGAGTTACAACTGAACTTGACATTTTGTACCTCAGAGACAGACTCTGTCGTCACACCATGCTGCAAGGCAGGAAAGAAAGTGCCAGGAGGGCTGTGAAAAGCCTTGAGCTGTTTGACCTGAAGGTGGAACATTTGTTTTCTCTCTTTCTTTAGTAGCAACAGTAAATGAGCAGAAACATAGGTATACTCACTGTGAAGCCCTAGAGTCAAAACTTATGACTGCTAATTATCCCCCTACAATCTGGTTTCCTCCGACAACACAAAAGCTCTCATATCTGCTTATGTATGCCACAGGCTGATGGTGAGAATATAATTAGTTAATAATGATATTGCACCTCAATAATATTAGATTTGGAGGGCTGAAGGCTATTGCAGCATCCCCAGTAAATCCAAGCAGCTGGCAGGAGTTTAGATTCTCATCCTAACTTTGCTGAGGCTTGCAAAAAAGTACTTTTAGGCCAAATAACAGCTTTCTGTGGCTCACAGACTAAGCACATTGTCTTACCCTTTCTTAGGTCTCTGGACACAAGGAAGGATCTGAGCTTTTGGAAGAACTTCTCCTCTGCCCTATAACAATTAAGGAAAGCCAGAGCAATGGTTTGGTTAGGTTGGTAAGGATTCAAAATAACATTTCTACTTTTCATTGCTTCTGGTCACTACTTCAGCAACGTTCTTTCTGGTTGTGCTAGCTTGGTTCACTTTCAAAGGATGTACAGTTCTGTCAATGCCATATGTATCACACTCTTTTTATTCTCTTCCTTGTCCTGAGTCTATTGAGCCAGAAGCAATTCTTTTCATTATTTGCTGTGAAGAAATTATAGCTGGTATTTTGGTTTCCTTTCTAGTGACCTTTTACATTTCTAGGCATTAGCCACTCGTATTCATGAAAGAGCTTACAAAAATAAATACATAATTGTGATCTCTTGCAGATGCCTTCCTTTCTTCTTTGCTGTTGTTTCCTTTGAACAAAATATCTGAAGTTATTTAAAATGAAAGTCCGTGACCATGGAATGGAAAAGCAAATTGATTTTGGTCCTGGAATAAGTGATTCACCTTGCTGACACAGGAGTATGAATAGGAGGAAGAAATACTACAAAATTGCAAAAGATGTTCTTCCCATTCTTCATGAATTATTCCTTCCCAACTGTTTTTTTTTCTCTGTCTTCTCTTTCTTTTCTTCATTTTTTGTTCTCAACTCATATCTCTGCTTCATGTGTTCCTATCTTTACTTTTATATTTACTGTTGTTATTTCAAACATATTACAAAGCCTTCCCTACATAAAAATTGTATGACTATATGGGTATGAATATTGGATAGAAAATGCCATTCATAACCTATTTTTTGTAATACAACATGAAATATCCTGAGCTGTTCTGAACTCTGATCTGTCAGAATCATATTCAAATGCAATAATATTCTGTAAACGTGGGAAAGACACAACTTTCTCTTTCCAAGTTGTATGTATTTACTTCTATCATCACAGATGGATGGATGGACGGATGGACGGACTGACAGATACATAGGCATGTGTGGAAAACTGCAGAGTACACATTAGGATATTATGTTAAAATCTTTTTGTTTTGGCTATTAATATATGTCACATAAATGTTCTCTGTTATATACAGACTTGAAATTAAAACCAGAAAGGATAAAAATAGATACAATGCTGCAGAATTATGCACTGGGCTAGAAATTAAAAAGAAAGTGAGTTTCAAGCTCCCTGAATTATTCTCCTGATGTAGAGAATCAACTTTTTGCTGAGCAGTGATGAGTTAGCTCTTGATGTGAGGGAATGGTGTGAAGCTATGCTCTTTGGAAGTGATAACCTCTAACTCCCTGGGGTCAGCAAATGAAATAGGCAGCTCTGCAAAATCACTGGACCACAGGGCAATACTTCTGTGAATGAGTAAAAGAAAAGAGGATCTATGGTATTCAGAGCATCTGCTATTTGAAAGCTGAGGATAAGGTTTTAAGCAGCAGTTATGATGTGATTTCTTTCATCACTATCTAATTTTCTGAAGGGACTGGCAATTTTTATGACAAGTGATCTTACTCACAATTAAAGCACCACTGTAATTTGTCTTTCCCTGGCATGTAATTTATGGCGTTCAAGCAGAGAAAGAGACTGGAGACTACAGAAATCACCTTCCCTATGTAGAGGGAAAAACAGTAGCATGGATGCAACTTAATCCTCATAGCTCCCGGACTGGGTGGAGTAAGAACACTGTCATGGTAAGAAGCTTCATACAGAACAATATGAGGTACAGAAAGCTGCAAGAGTTCAGATACATACTAAAATTATGTTGCTGTCTCTGCAAGTTAGAAAGTTAGTGACTCCTATAAGGTCTTGTTTTAAAGGTTGAAATAATATGGATAGACATATTCACATAATAGGCACACTATTCACATAAAGTGCCTACCTGCCACAACTCTTATGAAACTCATTCTATGGGCTAGTGTAGGAGTTACTTTAACTAGAAAGGCATGACTCCTGGATGAAAAAAACACATCAAACACATACAAACATTCATCAATGACATTGTACCAGATTAAGAATGACTCAGAGAGCTGTTATGACTCCATCTGTTTCAACAGTACTGAACCATGCAGCAGAAGATAACTGTGAAGAAATTCTAATTATACAGCTTGGGCAGTTCTTAAAACTTTCAGGATGAATGAGAATGGCAACCCGTTTCCATTCTGAAAGGATTAAAAAAAAAATTAACAGAAGCAGAGCCTTGCTAGGCTCTGAAAAAACAGCTGCTGTCTTTCCAGAGCTACTCTTTAACACATGCTGTCTAAGGAATAGGCTTTTCAGAAAAAAAGTTTATATACTTTGACAGAAATAGCCAAACATCTTCCAGCCAGTTACAATACATGGCAGTTCAAAAGACAGAGGACATCTGTTTATGACTCACCAGACTTTGCAAAAGATTATGAGAATTTGAGATAGAGCTCTCAACAGATTTGTTTCCTCATAGGTGGGAATGGAGTCACCTCCATATGGCAAAAGGTCTAATGGTGACGCAAATTTGCAAAGTAATACTTGTTATTGATCAAGAAGTTACTGTAGAGGTAATATGCAGGTCTTCAGGGAAAAGTGACAAGGTGTGGATGCGTAATGCTTTCAGACAGAATGCCTTATTCCTATAAACAAAATTTGTTTTCAGAATATTTCTCCCTTTCATTTTGTAAATGGAAAATGCAGAGCCAGGAAGCCAGCTAGGAACACATTCTTTCACAAAAGTTTCATTTTTAGTTAAAGAAATTATGAAGTAAACTGTTGTTGCTGGAGTTGTAAAACTGCTGTGATTCAATGATAATGATTGTCTCATTATCATTGATAGAAGAAACTCTTTTTCTTCTCTATTTGAAGCATCATTGACAGCTGAAAAATATAATTTTGTACGGTGCAAAAATAACTGTGACTTTTCCACAATCAATGATGGTTTTACCTCTTCCCAGCTGGTCTCATGCATTTCAAACATGGTATACTTGAACCCATTTACTAGAGTTAATGCTCTTCAATGTACGTACACAGGGCTGTGTAAGAGAATGATGTTAAATAACAATGATAGAAAGTTTATCCTCAAAATCACTCCACAGATGTTCCAATTAACTTCAGCAGACTTAAGACATGGCCTCATATAGGCAGAACAGCTATCAGTTGACCACATCATTTTTAATGTCTTGCAGACTGAATATCACATTGTGTTTATAGTGTGTAGATTAACCAAAGACACAGTCTGTGGAGAGGGTGTGACTGTTTTCTGGAGATATGTAACAGCAGGGATAAAAGAGGGTTATCCTATCTCACTGCTTACATATGCTCATGGGCTTTATTGGTTTATTTACCTTCTTTCACAGGCTGACAGTAGTCTAATTCACGTATAACATTTTGACTGCATAAATTTTAGTTTGTACAGCAAATGAATAACTTTTTATAGGTGTGAGCAATGTAAAGTGGATTTATAGAATGGCCTGATGTTTATGTCACGTCGTGTAAGATCCAAGAATTTGCAGGTGTTTGTCACAAACAGAATAAATAGCTTTGCTTTTCTAAATATGTTAATGACATGGCATCATGGAAATTGTAATAAACCAAAGGTTTTACACCAGCAGCTCAACTCTGTTTTCCTAAACATAGGCAATTCTGCGTCAGGACATCCTTCCTGTCCTCTTGCAGTCGCCCCAGATAAGTGTGGACTCCTCTAAGTCTTGTGCCATATATTCTGGCTTTGTGAATATATCTCACATAGCCTAGGGTATCTCAAATAGTATTAGATGCCTAAATTTAAGTAGCTGAACTGAGCTTTGAGGATGGGATTCAGCTTCAGAACAAGACATTGAAATGTGAGTGTCTACACATGAGCTGAGTGTTTAATTCATGCTTTAGTCAATGTAGTTAGTCAATACCATCAGTGGAGTGACTCAGCTCATCCAAAAGCAGATGCCTAAGGACATGACCTATAATAACCAAGGCTAAAAAGACTATGAAGTTGGCAAATCTGATGGAAGACCTACAGAAGACCACTGGTCTTCTGGAGTGGCACCTGAAGCCAAGCAGGATACCTCAGTGCCTGAAATGGTGCTACGTACCTAAATCTAGGCATCTGAATCCACCCTCAATCTCAGCTGACTATGATGGAAGACAAGGCACGGACTTCACACATTGACACCTAAGTTTGTATCTGATAACCTTGGACCAGTAGTTTGGCTTTAATCCTCAAGCTGCTCCTACTTACTGTGCAGTGGTTCAGTTCACAAAGCAGTCCCACCTTGAATGTATACATGAGGGACTGAGCCAATGGATGGTTGTTCAGAGACCATCAAACCATATGCAGTATGGGCACCTTCGACCCACAAATCCAGAGAAAGTCTTGATCCAAATAAATGATGCCCCAAGCCTGTCAGTGTTTCAGAGGCATTTGGACAATGCCCTTAACAACATGCTTTAACTTTTGGTCAGCCCTGAAGTGGTCAGGCAGCATTGTAGGTCCTTCCAACTGAAATACTCCTATTCTATTCTATTCTATTCTATTCTATTCCATTCTATTTTATTCTATTCTATTCTAAACCCATCAAGTGGCAAATACTATAGATACAGTGGTGGCAACACATATTATAGAATCACAGAATAGCCTAGGCTGGAAGGGACCTCAAAAGATCATCTAGTACAACCTTCATGGGAAAGGGAGCCTGTATGAGATTATCTAGGACCCTGTCCAATCGCATCTTGAAACCTCCAGTGATGGGAACTCTACCACATCCCTGGGGAGGTTGTTCCAGTGAGTGATTGTTCTTATCTTATCTTACTTATCTTGTTCTTAACTTACTTACTGTAAAAAATTTCTTTCTTATGTCGAGGTGAAACTTCTCCTGGTGCAACTTGTACCTGTTGCCCCTTGTCTTCTCCATGTGGTTCGTTGTGAAGACAGAGCCTCCATCCTCTTCTTAGCTGCCTTTTAAACACTGGAAACTGTGATGAGATCCCCCCTGAGCCTTCTCTTCTCCAGAGGGAAGAGACCTAACTTCTTCAGTCTTTCCTCATAGGGCAGTTATCCAGCCCTTTGATCATCCCTGTGGCCCTCCTTTGGACCCTCTCCAGTCTGTTCGCATCTTTCTTGAATTGTGGGGACCAGAAATGGAGACAGTACTCCTGGTGTGGCCTGACAAGTGCTGAGTAGAGTGAGATGATCATGTCTCTCTCTCTGCTAGTAATGCCCCTGCGGATGCAGCCCAGGATCCAATTTGCTTTTATTGCTGCAGCAGCACGCTGCTGACTCATGTCCAGCTTGTTCACCAGGACCCCCAGGTACTTTTAGCACAGCTGCTCCCCAGCCACACAGATCCTAGCCTGTACTGGACTCTGTGGTTATTCCATCCCAGGTGCAGGACTTTGCACTTGTCTTTGTTAAACTTCATACTATTCTTGCTAGCCCACTCTTCCAGCCTGTCCAGGTCCCTCTGTAAGATGGCTCTCCCTTCTGACGTGTTCCCTCACCACCCAGTCTGGTGTCATAAGCAAACTTGGTGAGGGTGCTTTCAATACCAACATCCAGATCATTTATGAAGACGTTGAATGTCGTGGGGCTCAGTATCGATCCCTGGGGGACCCCACTTGTGACAGGCTGCCAGCCTGAGTAGAAACCATTGATCACCACCCTCTGAGTGTGGCCTGTGAGCCAATTTTCTACCCATCTTGCAGACCACCCATCTAATCTGTATCCTGCCGGTTTGTCCAGGAGAAGGCTGTGGGAAACAGTGTTGAACACTTTGCTGAAGTAAACAACATCCACTGCACTCCCCATGTCAACAGATGTTATTTTGTTGTAGAAGGTGATCAGGTTAGTCTTGCATGATTTGCCCTTGGTAAATCCATTCTGTTTTTTCCCAATCACTTGCTTCATTTGGTTAGTAGTACTTCCTAGGAGGACTCGTTCCATTACTTTCCCAGGGACTGAAGTGTGACTGATGGGTCTGTAGTTTCCTGGGTCCGCTTTTGGGCCCTTCTTGTAGATGGGTATGACATGTTTCATACTGCTGATCTACCCCTGCTATGACAAATTACTTGCTAATATTAATGTAGCCTATAGTATGTGTCTTAATCTCGTACTTAATCTTAACGTGGAATTCTGCCTCTTTTAAGCATAATTTAAACTAAAGCCCAGCTGATATCCAAGTTTACCTCGCAGTGAAGCTCTTAACTGTCATCTTTTTAAAAAAAAAAAACCTGTCTTTCCTTGATGACTTTCCTCAAAATGCCAAAACCGTATGAAACAGCTGTATAGTTACATCTGTGGTTCTCACCATCCACAAGAAGTGGAAGCTTTTTGCTACCTGGATCTCACAGCAGTACTTAAGGAGAAAGTGCAGAGGAGTGTTGGCTGTGGTTGTTCAAGCCCAGGAAGATGAAAGATGACACTTTCTCCTATAAAAATGAGTAAAACTGAAATACTTACCCTGTATCTAAATTAAATTCTGCATTCTTATCTGTCTGTTCAAGTCAAGGGATTGGAACATTCGAAGACTGATCCCAGCAGTTGCTCACATTCATTAGGAATGTCTGAAATTACATCTGAAACAAACAGGAAGAATATTTTATGAGAAAAGCGTTTCTGAAAAGAATTCTATCTGGAATTGAAATCCCACAGTATAGTAATTTATACTGAATACATGTGGAAATAAAAACATATATAATTTGCAGATTCACACACATACATACAACTACTTGTAAAACTGACCTGAAAATTTGGTTTGTTTTGTTTTTCTGGCTCAGTTCTTGATTGCGTATTGTACAGCAGTAAAAACATCCCATCACACAAAGTTTAATGAAACACCCCTGGAGTGCATGTATCTCAAGAAAGAAAATAATTGCAAGGGACAGATATCCCTGCTGTGGTTTCCTACAAACTATTTATGGGTTAGAGGAATATACACCTATTAAAAGATTATTTTGTTCTTTGGGTATTGACCGATTCCTTAATTGTTATAAAAGGGAATAAATAATACTTCCTACTCTGCTCTTTTGAAGGAAGATAGAACAAGTGTGCAGTTGTGAGCTTTGAATAACTTTACCGCTTCTCTTTCTCTGGCAATAAAACTATCTATTATAATAGACTATTATATAAAAACTTTCTAGATAAGTGCTTTTATGAAAATTGCTACAGATTGCAGTTTCCCTTAACTTCTATTCCTGGTAAAACAACGGAATCAAAAAAGAAAGATTAAGATCTGTGAGCATGTAGATAAACAAATAATGGGGAGAAATTACTGCAACAAGCAACCCAGCATTGGATATGTAGAAAATTGAGAGAATCGATGAGAAATGCTTCTGCCTCAATGTTCCAAAATAAATGCAAGCAATAAATATCTTATTTTCAAATTATTTCATGATAATAGATGCATCTTTACTGTACTCACACAAGAAAATTAATGATTCAGTATAAACACAGACAGTGGCGCAGAATACACAGTGTAGCAGGATAAAATATTCATAGCTATTCATACTAACTGGGAGGTATTTTATAGTAAGACTTGAAGCAAAAAACAATGTACATTAAATGATGCTAAGAACTGAACAACAAAATTTAGGCTGGTGGAGCCTGTTATCCCACTTCTATTGAAATAACACACTTTTCTTCCATTCTAAGCCTCCTGCTATGTCCTCAGCTGATCGCAGTGTGGATCAGAGTCCCAGTTATCGTTCCAATAGATCCTCATGTCATATTTGTATGGTTACATTCAAAATCTTGTTCATGGACAAAAAGAAAGCACTCTTTCATATATATATATCCACACTTTGCTTTCTTTATTAGTCTGCAGCACCAGGTTACACCCAAATGCACTGTATGTGGTGCCTTTTACATACGTTATTTCTTTGTTCTCTTCGTTACCCCTAAAACCAGTTTTGTCCAGCTCCAGATCTGCAGCTTTTTTAACTGAGTTGTTTATATTGAGGGGTCTACAGTGCCAGGCTGTGCCCCATCCCCTGCCTGCACTCCCCTGCCTGCACTCCTCTGCTAGAATTTCTCTGCACTGCACCATTACATTAGAGTCACAAATATCTCATTCTACCTAGAACAACTGTTTCTTACTGCTATCTATATAACCACACAAAGATAAACAAAAGTAAAAAAAATAAGTAGCAACACACACCTGATCAAGTAAAGAAATTGTTGTCACAGCTAAATTAAGTCACACAAAATTGCAAGCGGGTCAGGAAAAGTTCAGACAGAGAAAACATGAGTCCTGAGACCTTACAAACTCAGTACAAAACTTATAGCCAATGGCAATACTGTACTACAGGGCTACACAGATGCAGCACATTTTACAGAGACAGAACATCTGCAATACAATTCATCCAGTTGAAGGAATGGAGCAGTGTCAATGTACTTGAAGATCCCAGATTGCCACTCTATGAATGCATACTTAAAATATAATGTAATTAAATAATTCTAAAAGTATGTGATGGACACGTGATAGAAAATAATAGTCAATAACAAAATGCAGGGAATTGATCAGATATCTAAAAAAGGAAGCCATGTCAAGGGTTCTTCAAATATAAGTTAGTGGGCAGTTGAACCCTGTTATTCATTGTTCAGTAACTGTATAAGCTGTATGTACTGTAATCCCTGCTATTGGAAAATAGTCCTAAAAATGGATCCAAATCTACCAATGAGTCAAACTCTGTGGCTGAGCAAAATTGGTGAAGTCTGGTCTCTGGAGGAGATGGGACACAGACTCTGAAGCTGCCAGCTGTGTGCAGTGGGGGAGCAACTCTGCTCCCGAGGTGTTAACTAACAATGTTTTTTCTTAGTGGAACAGGTTAATCAAAAACTGTGCAGAAGACAGAGCATGGAAGAAGCGGCCAACAATTTCCAAATTCAAAGAGCAAGAATTTTCTTAAAATTACCAAATTCATGTCAGCTAGGAACTAGGAATGATCATAAGTGATGTGATAATACCCTGCAACATATAAGCTCCGGAGAGAGAGAGCCTGCTAATATGCTAAAATATGATTTGATTGGAGGGCAATGACACCTGTCATTCTGAGACAGATGTTATTGAGTTTGCAGACCTTATTGAGTTTGCCACTTCCGTAATTATTCAGTAGTATATATCCAGGTCTCGTCTCTTTTGGATTTGTTTAGGTGCCTAAAAATAGGCATCTATTGCTATTTAAGACAACCTAAGATACCTGTGATATCCGTACAGGGCAGGCAGGTATGACACTGGATCTGCAGGAGACCCACACCCTTCTGGAATGACAGTCAGAAACCAAGTGACTAAAATGGCACTCAGTGCACCTACATTAAAATTACACACTCCAGGAACCAAGTTCATTTATAAAGTCACAGTCATTATACTGAGGTTAGGAAGGAGATAGGATGGACCTGGCCTGGAGTTCACCAATTGCAAAAAACCCTCCTTGCGTATGCATACATGTACAAACACACATAGCAAAATAGCTGGTGAAAGAGCCTAAACAGGACTTCGGGATATTTGAAGTAAATGGGAGGGGAATATTTTGCAACATGTCATTTTTCTCATTCCGTAGTCTTAAATCAAATGGTTTTAGGATACTAACAATATCTTATGAGAAGATTTTGTGCCTGAGAGTTCTTTCAATCCCAGCAACATACAGGGTTGATTTGGTTCAGGAGAGAGAAAGCATCCTCACACAGTCATAAGAAGCTAATAAAACTGACATCTGTCTCATCATCATCTGTTAACCGTTCTGTGCTTGTAGATAAATAACACCGGAGAAGACTTCTTCTATCCATGCCTGAAGGGCCTGAGTGGAGGCAACTTCTCGCTCCAATCCTGAATGAGAAGACATGGTCTGTCTTCTTCGGTCAGACAGGGAAGGATTTGGTAAAGAAAACATGGAAGGGAGGATGAGTGTTGGAGGGAAGGGCGAGTGGGTATAGTGGAGAAGCGGAGGGATACTTTGTGTCTCTGCTGCCGTTACAGAGAAACTGGAAATTTGGTGGAAATTAGCTGTAACGAATTTGAATGAAACAAAGAAAGGGTGGGAACAGAAATCATTGCAAAGCAGAAAAAGAAGCAGGACAAGTACTAGTAGGATCACTGGGGAAAATTTGAGGCTTTAGGGCTAAGATCAGTCTCACTACGGAGGCAAGGACAAAGCTTAAAAGAGGAGGGCAAAATCATAATTTTCTCCCTGCAGACAGAAGAAAGCTATTGTGACAACCACAGAGTTGTTGTCTTTTTCCTGCCCTCCCAAGTTAGTAGAAAAATGCCTTCTCCTATTCAGGATGTGGAAAAGTGCAAAGGACAACCAGAAAGAGCACAGTATGTGCAGTAAAATACGGAAACCTCCTTCCAGGGTGTGTGGAGTGTCAAAGCCTGGTCTCTGAGGTGGAAAAGAAAGCAGAAGATCCACGAGCAGATTGGTACTGCCCTGCAGCCGTGACTAAGAGAGCAACAGCTGTGTGTATGAAAATTACAGTCATGCTTTCCTCTGGGCAATGTGGTTTCTCCTGAGCACCAGTAATGAGGAAAGTTTGTACTGCTTTGTTGAAGACAAAAAGCAAAAAAGGAAGTGTCAGCACCCAAGATGGGGCAAGCTGTAGGGAAATAATGTTTCTTATCTCTCTCCTTCCACAGAAGCAAAAAAGAACCAAACAAAATATGTCCTAAAATAAGCTTGTGTTTATATGGGGGATGGAAGACACAGACCAAGAAAGGGTTTCCTCAAACACAGTGCCGGTTTCATGTTCTCCCATCAGTGGAAGCTCTGAGAAAGCATGACTGGATGAGAAAGAAAGTGAACTGAGGACAAGATCTGCTTCTTATTTAGCCTAAAACAATGCAAGCATTTCTTTACAAAGTTACTATTGAAAATTAAGAAAGTTGGTGACTAGGAAACCTGGAATGATTGTTGCATAACTTTCATTCAGCAAAAAGGAAAGACATCAAATCAGATATTAGCACTTTGTGCCAACAGAGAAAGAGTAATTTAACTGCTCATCTGAAAGAGGAACAGGACTCTTAAAAAAAAAAAATCAAAGAGAGTGTTAAGCTTTGTGAAAATTATTAGACCTGAATCTTCCACCAATAACAAAATATGACTGTTCCAGAAGTGGACTGTATCAGCTAGCGATGGTCCAAAATTTGGTGAAAAGGGCAATCAGATTGTACAGCTCCAATAGTTGCACCTCAAAGAAAGATGGTGGGCCTAGAGAACAGAGAAATTCATGGAGTTCCTGCTGAACTCACAGGAATGATCTGGTACTTTGGTATAATATTTC
Source organism: Aptenodytes forsteri (assembly GCF_000699145.1). Lineage (NCBI taxonomy): Eukaryota > Metazoa > Chordata > Aves > Sphenisciformes > Spheniscidae > Aptenodytes > Aptenodytes forsteri. The sequence continues at coordinate 2,404,407 of NW_008796056.1, forward strand.
ATTGTGAAGAACAAACCGAGCAAGCAGAAGAGTACAAAAGAATGCTTTACATTATGTAAGCCTCTATTGATATCTGATCTCCCCCAAAACCTCACACATTTTGAAATAAGTTTAGAAAGTCTGAAAGTATTTGAAAGATTACAGAAAAAGAGGAGGAGTGTCAATACTCTCATTTGCCCTGCAATCATTTCCTTACAGATTTGAAAATGGGGATAATCTGTTACTTCCCCTTTATCTAAAGGGGAAATTTCCAAGATATGAGCATTTTGGGTAAAGAGACATCATTATACTATGCTATTAAGTGTTTTGCAAGTGTCTGCAGTTCATGGCCAAAACAAGCAAAACATCTGATAGGATCTTCAGTTGTTGAAATTCACAGATGAGAATGCGCAAACAGTAGTTGCATATTAGACCCTTGTGTTTTACCTAAAACAGAGAACTTCTCCATCAGAGTTTCTGACAATAATAATCAAACTATGGAAAAAAAAAAAAAAAGATTTTGAGAAATGAGTGGAATTGCACTGTAAGTCTGTGAAAGATCTGAAATATTCTGAATTTCACAGAATTACAGAATCACACAATAGCTGAGGTTGGAAGGGACCTCTGGAGATCATCTGGTCCAATCCCCCTGCTCGGGCAGGGCCACCTAGAGCCAGTTGCCCAGGACTATTATGATTTCCAATCACAATAGATACCAGCAGTGCCCAGGATGAAAAGGAACTATAGTAAGGAAAGCAGAGCATAATGCATGCTTTTGCATTAAGCAGAGTACCTGATAGCCTTCTACAATGAGGTGCCTAGCTTGGTGGATAAGAGGAGTGACATTTTTTATACAATATCTTGTTTGATGGCATAAATGAGAATCCCACCATTTTTCTTAGTTAAGGTAATTCAGAAAACTGGTGCACAATTTCTTGGTACACAGGTTCTTCTCATTGTGGGGTAAGAAACAGAATTAATAAGGACTGGCATCTTCCCAAAACAAAATGTATTGCCATTTTTTATGTGAATTAAAGACATTTTCGGAGGAAAATGAAGATTGCAGGGGCTGAAGTTTTTCTGACTGTGAAGAAATAGGCAATCGTATGAAAACAGTGTGAAAGGGGTAATGGTGCTGTCTGCTCGCTACAGAAGACCAATATAATGCCTAAAGAAAAGCTGGATGACTCATCATACAGCTTGGAGGTATTTCTAAAGTAGCTTCAAAACAACAGTGAGAGTTTAGTCACTATAGCTTCCCGGAGAAGGCAGAGACGTGAACATACAGGGTAAAGAAGAAAACACACACATTACCAACAATACGCAACATGTCAGGGAATTCAGCAATACCGATTGATTGTTTCTGTTTCCATAGAAATGCTTGGCTGAACTTGCTGTCTGAAAAAAAGAAATCATCTTTGACACTTGCATTTCACTTATAATGATAGTTTAAATTGCAAGAGAGATTTTGACAACAGTAATTTTCCTTTCTAAAGAGGAATGGGACTTTGAGAAAGGAGTCCAACTGATGTTGAGTCTGTGACAAAATATCTTCAAATCTAAATTCAGCCATAACAGTAAATTATTACAAACACAGACATTGTCAGCCTGTGACCCCACACACCATTTAAGAAATCCTGGAGACTTGCACCAGAAATGTTTATTTATTTCATGTTTCTTCAAACAATGCAGAACATGACATATGGTTTGTTGATTAGACAGCATCACAACCTTTCTTGGTAAATCCCTATTGAAAATGAGGGAGGCATTTCAATACATAATTTTCTTCCAAGTGGGGCATGAAAACAATAGAAAGATCATTTTAGCAGAGAGAAATCAGATGTCCAGGACGAATGCTTGTGTTCACCAATGGACTGGAGTCTGATCTAGTAGAATATAGAGGCCACAGGTTTTATACCAGAGGTGAAGAACATTGTTCTGAATAATGGTGGAAAAGTTCTTTCAGTCTATGCTGCGTCACCTCAATTATATCAAATACTAAGACAAAACAGAGACCATACCAAACCTCTGGGTTCTATCAAGCCCCTTTGAATTAGCAGTATCAAGACTAACAAGCAGTCTACAGAAGAGATTCATATACCTAAAAAAAGCTTTATACAAATTCATGCAAGTTAAATATCACAGCAAAACCATAACTTCCTTCTACTCAGGAGAGAAGTAATGTGGAATCAGGTACTAAAGGAATCCGGTACTCGACATGAATTGGCCCAACAAACTGCCGAAGGAACAAGAATGGCAGTCAGTTGCCTTCGTCTCCTGATGCATGACAGAGACATTGGAGTCCCATGGGCTTTCTAAAGAAGTTTTTATTCTGCAAGGCTAAAAACTTTATTGCAGAGACATTGAATTCACTGTCATAATGTCACAAATATTGGTTGGAAATATCACCGGAGTACCAGTTTGGATGGAATTGTGTCTTTCAAAACCATATGCTTTTAGTCATCTACCCAACAGTGCATGTGGCAAGAAAGATCTTAACAACAACAGTAGTTTCAGAAGAATAAGTCTTTAAGAAATTATTACTGATCGCGAGATGGACAACACTATAAAGACAATGACTAGTCATAAGAGAAGGAGGTTTACTAGGAGAAGGCAAATGGCTTAGGTATGTGTTTTGAGGCCACTTCTGCCTGAATACTTGATAGGCCAGCGTCGTGGTTTAACCTCAGTCGGCAACTGAGCACCACGCAGCCGCTCGCTCACTCCCCCCCGGTGGGATGGGGGAGAGAATCAGAAGGGTAAAAGTGAGAAAACTCGTGGGTTGAGATAAAGACAGTTTAATAGGTAAAGCAAAAGCCGCGCATGCAAGCAAAGCAAAACAAGGAATTCATTCACTCCTTCCCATCGGCAGGCAGGTGTTCAGCCATCTCCAGGAAAGCAGGGCTCCATCACGCGTAACGGTTACTTGGGAAGACAAACACAGTCACTCCAAACGTCCCCCCCTTCCTTCTTCTTCCCCCAG
>NW_008796056.1:2407518-2409063 GCF_000699145.1 Aptenodytes forsteri
AGTCCTTGACTAGTGTAAGCATTACCTAGCAACAACTAAAACATCGGTGCGTTATCAACTTTGTTCTCATCCTAAATCCAAAACACTGTACCAACTACTAGGAAGGAAATTAACTCTATCCCTACCGAAACCAGGACAGCCAGGAACAGGCAAACAGGTTGCATATTGCACATTGCATTGGACATGAGGAAAAATTTCTTTATTGAAAGAGTGGTTAAACATTGGAACCGGCTGCCCAGGGAAGTGGTTGAGTCCCCATCCCTGGAAGTATTTGAAAGACGAGTAGATGAGGTGCTTAGGGACATGGTTTAGTGGGCATGGTGGTGTTGGGTTGACAGTTGGACTCGATGATCTTAGAGGTCTTTTCCAACCTTAATGATTCTATGATTCTATGATTCTATGATATGTGCTTATGAAGTCACTCTGCCTCAGGAGAAGGCAAAGATTGCAGTTCATAAAGAAACATAAGTATAGACATTTCATTTTACCAAAAGAGAAAGAAAAATTGCATCAGGCTTAAATTCTCTTCAGAAAACAAGAATGTAAGAGGGAATAGTTCTAGCATTTGATTTAGACTAGGAAATGCCTTGTACCAGCAATTCCAGAAAACAAGCTGAAGATGATAGATTTGAAAATGGCATACAACCTTCTGACAGTACAGCAGGGATGGAGGACTAATGATTTCCACTGCTATGGAGTGAGGGCAGCAGAAATCATACATACAAAGAATATGTGGGATGGATGGAGGCTGTGGAGGCCTTGGTTAAGATTTACTAACATTAAGACCAAAAGTTAGGGTGGAAACAAGTTGTACTTTCTTTCAGAGAGCTAACAGATAAAGAAGCGTGATAAACACTTCACCCATCAGCATTCAGCGTTATTCAGCTTTATTTGCAGATCATTGGTGTATCAGGAGTTCAGTCTTCATTGCTGCTACTTCTGCAAATATGCAAGAATCAACTTCTGCCTTCCAAAATAAAAAAAAGTGACAGAATTGTCTTCTGGTACTTGTGTTTTATCTTCAGCAATGCCACAAGTGCCAAGAAAGATACTGACAATATTATTGCTCTTTCAGGAAGAGAACAGGATTATCAAAAGCAATTCCACATGCATATAGACTGTGACTCTTGTCCCACATAATCCAATTTTAGCAGATAATTGTGGTTCAAGGGGAAAGAAGATCATATAAATCTGTGACTACCCAGATTTTTCAAAAGAGCAAAAAAGATAAGAAAGAATTTTTTGTTAATTTAATGCCTCACTGAAAGCAATATAGAAGACCTATTTGTAGTTGTGGCTGGATGCCAGGTACCCACCAAAGCTGCTCTACCACTCCCCTCCTCAGCTGGACAGGGGAGAGAAAATATAACGAAAGGCTCGTGGGTCGAGATAAGGACAAGGAGAGATCACTCACCAATTACTATCACAGGCAAAACAGACTCGACTTGGGAAATTAGTTTAATTCATTGCCAATCAAATCAGAGTAGGGTAATGAGAAATAAAACCCAAATCTTAAAACACCTTCCCCCCACCCCTCCCTTCTTC
>NW_008796056.1:2409758-2444955 GCF_000699145.1 Aptenodytes forsteri
TGGGGGAAGCTTCCAGCAGCTTCTCACAGAAGCCACCCCTGCAGCCCCCACCCCCCCACACCCCTCCAAACCTTGCCACACAAACCCAATACAGTAGTACAACAAAAGAAACTGGTCTTTTCTGCAAAGATTAGTATTTAACTGAGGACAGGTTCTGATACATAAAGAAAAGTAGCATCAGAGTTCCTCATATCTACGGAATGACAAAAAATGTATCTGCCAGAGAAAAATGAGATAAGCTCAGTTCTAGTTATAAGATAGCATCTCACAGAAACAGAAGAAGAAAAAGAAAATTTAATTAATTTCTTTCCCAGAGTTGCCAAACATTTTTGGTGCAACAACATGACTGAAGATGATACACACCTGAAAAAAAAGTCATATCCGACTTTCTATAAAGCATGAGACCACTCAAAAAGCTAATGATTGTGCTTATTCAGAAATGAGAGGAAAAAGTGTTAAAGATGCTGCAAGCGCATACTTAACTGTAAAGCATGCAAGCAGATCTCATCCAGCTTCAGACTGCAAATGGGAAGCAATTGGTCTTCATTTCCTGGCTATTTACAGAACAGCTGGAGACATCATCACTTATTAAAACTAAACAATGTTTAACATTTCAAATCATTCTTTAAAACTTGCGGTCTGGAATTACCTGTAAAATATTAATGAAAGTCTCTTAATATTTTTTCTTCCAAAGAATATTTGGGGTGGGTTCCTCACTGAAAAGATGTTCCCAGTAGCAGGGAACTCTTCAAGATGTACATTGGCATTTCTGCATACAGCCAGAAAGCAGCATCTGGCCACCATTTTGGAATATTTGTGATGGAATCAAGACATCTGGAGTGAATTTATAAGTCTAGTGATGTCTATAGTGTAAATATCTGTATTCAATGTTGTCTCCTTTGAAGTCCTTTGTAGGCAATAGAAATGGTCACTTCTAGGATGTGAGTCATCTGACCAACCATGGGATTTAATAAGTTGTGCCCTAGGCGTATGATTTGTTCTACATCATCTATAAAGGGATTTTAGAGTCCTGAGCTTGGATAAAGATATCTACATGGAACTTTCATGGGGTTTGTTCAGATGGGACCCTTAGGATCTCTAGTTATAGTCAACCCTCATGACTCCCTCTACCTCCTTTTGAAGCCTCAGGAGCCACCAAAGATAAAGGGTAGGAATGTGTAAATAATTTTTTTTTTAAAAAATCAGCATTTTCATGGGAAATTTCTCTGCTACATAAGCACTGGGATGTGGCTGAACATGAAGTTGCTGCCTGTCAGACCACAGAGGCAGGCAGAAGAATCTCTTCATTCGTAGGCAGTGCCAGTCTGTTGTAAAGCGTCAGCAAAGTCAGGCACAGACTTGGCTGACTCCTTGGTGAGAAGCAGCAGGGTGGAAAGTACACACTTCAGTTGCAAGTGAAACTGGGTTGGCTTCCTGAAGAAAATATAGAGGGTTACCCCCTGCCTCCCTTAGAGTTCTGAGATCTAGAGAGACCATAAATCAAAGCAGACACAGACAGTTTGGGTGCCTCCAGCTTCCTGTTTAAGAGTAGTTAAGCATATGTCCAATGATCTGGAGACAGCTAGAAAAGTGATGTTGAATCTTCAATCCAGTGTCAACCATCAGCTTTATAAAGATCAGTATGTTCTTCTGTTCCGGTTCATGGTGGCACCTTTTGTGGCGTAAGCTCCTAGTGAAGTCTTCTGAGAATACAGTCTCGACTTTGAGATAACTGACCTAGCATGGGCGAGCATTTGAGAAAACAAGTCACTTCTATGACTGGAAGAATAGTTACAATTTCTTGGAAGTGAGGCTAGCAACTGGTCCATCCTAGAGATGGAAAGGTGGTGCATTTGCATTGGGACCAATAATAATATTAAAACAAATTCCTGAGATGATAGCTTTGGGGGGAGACAAAGCAAGTGGGCAAAGAGGGCTCCACAGTCAGCCATGACAGTGATAGTGATGGAGGTTGAAGGGAAATACTGAAAATGCTTGACCCAAAGCTATTCAGTTTACGTTTTGGGGGACAAGCCTGGGTAGCATAAAACATGTTATAAGAAGCGCAAGATCACAGTGCAGGACTTCTATTTCTTGATATGCACTGCTAGAACTAAAAAATCTCTGAAAAAACTGGGCATGTCTCAAAGTCTGTGTTGACTGCACACAAGGATAATCATTGGAAGGAGAAATATTTAACACCATTATTTTCTATTCAATCCTATTTTGCATGTCAAAGAAGAGTTACATAATGCTGCTTTTAAAGAAAACAGAATTTTGAAAAGAACATTGCAAATTTATATCAAATTGGTGACACATTATAAGTCCAAATGCACTATTTCTGACAACAGACATCTGAAAACACACAGAGATATCAGACTATGGTTATCCAAGTTTTTCAAAAGAGGCTACAAGTAAAGGAAAGAACCACCTGTTGATTCAGTACTTCACTGAAAGGATTACAGACCTTGGACAAAAAACAGCTTCAGCAAACAGAATTCTGGAATAAAATAAAATGTTACCCGTCTGTCCTAGTACTGCTGCTTTTGAAAAATGAAGGAAGACTTTGATCCATAGAGAAGTAAATATAGGGTGTGTGCTCTTCTTATTGTGGAAAAAGGAAAGAATTTAACAAAAAGAAGAAAAGATGTCAGTAACAGGCTGCAGCAGATGGAAAACAGTGATATGAGCATAACTGGAAAGAAACACTCAGCAGCATGTCAAGACATTACATTTTATTGCTTGGGTGTAAAGATCTCTATCATTCCAGCCTAGAAGCTTTGACTGACGTTTTTTTCACAGATGTTTTTGAATGAACTTCTACCTCCCAGAAAGTGAAAATAGATACTCCCTTCTAACATTTGCATTTGAACTGCAGTTAAGATACATGTGCCAAGAAATTATTGATTGCATAGCTAGTCTATGCGAAAAGTCTCCTTAGACTGCCTCAGAAGAGAATGCTAACGCTCCTCTCTAGAAAGGTTGTTTTGGATGTTGTGGAGAAAGTCTGGAGCATATAGGCTAGTGGCAAAAGAAAAGGAATTAATTGTGAAGACACATGGATGAGATTTCTCCCTTTGAAGGTATTTTTTTACAACATACAAAGAGCTGAACCCACCCACTGTGCTAGCCAACTTGTGTTCTCTTGGTGGTTAGTGGGGCTACAAAGACACCTTTTAAGGTGAGACATCAGAACTAAAATTTCTTAGGCACCTTAACTCTTTGTATTGTTAATGAAACAAGCTGAGGGAAGAGTGCTTAAAGACAGGCACAAATATTTTCCAGAGAGCAAAATGTGCAAGTGATGAAAGTTTGCCGGAAAAAAATTATATCTAAGTTTCTGCAGACTCTGAAACCTCCGAAAGACACAACAGCTATACCTAACAGTATATGAGGAAATAAAGGCAAAAAGAACCCCAACCAAACAACAAATACACCTGAGTGGCATGGGTGCAGAGTTCATTACAGGTACTTGATAGGAAACAGGAGTCTTGATGAGCTTTTCTCCCATCTCTCCAAATCTTTTGGACTGGACTTTTAAAAATGAATGATGAACTTTGATACCTGTATAATATGTACAAGGAAACTACATTGTCCCTTCATGACATAGAAGAATTAGCCTTTTTAAAGACAAATATGTCTTTGAGAATTTAATTCCAATGCATGCTGACTTTGCGATAATTGAATAATAGAATCATAATTATTCTAAAGACAGATGTTTGACCGTACTGATTGCATTGTACACTGAAATGCATTATGCACCACAACAAAAGCTCAAATTTTGGCAAAACAAATCAGAAAGCTCTTGAAGCATTAATAAACCATTGTAAACCCCGAAAAGTGGCGCACAAGTGTGATAGATGGAATCTTTATTACCTCATAAGAATAAACTAGTATTTGGTTTAATGACACATCAATCAACAGAGGTGAAAAATGGACACAGATATTCCAGTCATTGAACATATTCCAGCAATATTAAGAACCTGGTAAAAAAAGAATACACAGACAAAAATATTCTGTCCAATTTCCCACAAGCTATGCAACTGCCTTCTATGAAACAAGTCAAACCAAGCTGGGAAAAGTGATGAAAGTATATGTTGTAGGGAAGTGATCGTCCCCCTGTACTCGGCGCTGGTGAGGCCACACCTCGAATACTGTGTTCAGTTTTGGGCCCCTCACTACAAGAAGGACATCGAGGTGCTGGAGCGTGTCCAGAGAAGGGCAACAAGGCTGGTGAAGGGTCTGGAGAACAAGTCTGATGAGGAGCGGCTGAGGGAACTGGGACTGTTTAGCCTGGAGAAAAGGAGGCTGAGGGGAGACCTCATCGCTCTCTACAACTCCCTGAAAGGAGGTTGTAGCAAGGTGGGTGTTGGTCTCTTCTCCCAAGTAACTAGTGATAGGACGAGAGGAAATGGCCTCAAGTTGTGCCAGGGGAGGTTTAGATTGGACGTGAGGAAAAATTTCTTTACTGAAAGAGTGGTTAAACATTGGACCAGGCTGCCCAGGGAAGTGGTTGAGTCCCCATCCCTGGAGGTATTTAAAAGACGTGTAGGTGAGGTGCTTAGGGACATGGTTTAGTGGGCGTGGTGGTGTTGGGTTGCCGGTTGGACTCGATGATCTTAGAGGTCTTTTCCAACCTAAATGATTCTATGATTCTATGATTCTATGATTTTTTCATAAAAATACACTCATCAGCATAGCAGGATATTCAGCTTAATTATGAAGCTACAGACTTGACTAACAAATGTGAGTAGAAAACATGTTTGGCTCTACTTCTATTTTCAGCTAAACTGAGATCTTCTTTTTGACACCTGCTTCTTACCTGCATAGATATCATCTATGCCAAGAAAAATGTACATAACATAATTACAGCGTACAAAGAAAAGGACTTTGAGAAATGACTGATAATCTCTTACTGAGCTAGTGACAGACTGCGTCTCCAATCTATCTCCAGTGACAGCCATTTCAGAAGGACGATATAAACCCTCGATTAGGCAAATCAGTCAAAAATCAAGTAGAGCTACCTCTTGATTTCATAAGCCACAGAAGCCAATGGAGAATGAAGAGGAAGGCCCATGCCTGAAGCAACAGGAGATATGGCCATAAAGTCTTCCCAGGGGTGTTCCTTAAGGGAAAACCAAAGGGGAAGTCATGGGCTTAGTAATGCAGTAATGCTGCAGGATGTCCAAAACAACCCCTCCTACACCCTCTGCCTGAAGCATGGAGTTATGAAAATCCCAACCATATGCAGGGATGTGGCCAATGCTGAGCAAATGACATATATCAGCAAAGCGAAATCACATTTGAGACACGTTCTTTGCTTGATAATGGCTAGGAATTGACCTGGCAAAACCAGCCAAAAAGCTCATAGGTTTAGATTTTTCCACCGTTTTAAGATTTCTCCTGGGGAATTAAGAAGACTATGAGAAATGAGCATCTATCTGCAGAAATCAAGCTAATGTCTTGGAACTCATCCAAGAGCAAACAGCTCCACCTGTTCTGGAACGACAGACACAGGACAGGCTGAAGGTGGAAGTATTTCTATGACATTCTGCAGCAGAAACAAATCAGAGAGACAACTTGGTTGGACTTCCCAAGATATAAGGGAAGGGAAAGATTTCTCTGAACATATTGAAAACATAAAAAAGCACTAACCTGCATGTAAGGCATTTAACTTTATAACACGAGTATAAAGTTGTGGAACAGAGCAGATCACTGACTAGCTATTTTATTATAAAAACGTGCATCATTTTCTCCCTCCCTATTAAAAAAATACCTTTCTTTAGAGAATTGCACTTCACTGACAACAATAGAACATGTGTTAGGAAAGATAACAACATCAGAAAAGGCTTTTTGATGAATTTGTCTTTAAGAGGTAAGGGCAAGTTCTTGGTGAATGTATGCAAGATATAGTCTCAAATCCTGATAATCACCGTTCCAAAGACAGATGACATGAGTTTGTGGCTTCCAGATTGCATATAGGAGATAAAGAACAGACGTATTTCTAAATGTTTTAACTTAAGAGAAAATGTATACATTACAAGGTCAGCAAAATAAATTTGCAGTCAAAAATTGAAAAAATATTTCTCTATTTGCAGGCACTTCCCATAAAAATTCTGTGTCAAGTGTGAAGGGGAATAATTCTAAAACAGAAAGCAGATCTGTAAAATCATTTCCTTACTGGTAATACATCTTAGCTTTAGCCAAGAGAAAAAAATATAGGTTCGGACATTTTGGTAATCAGAGATACCTGAAATGTAATAAGGCTTTAAATAACAATGATGCATGAGAAAATTATTTTTTGTTTTGTATGAAACTGTTCAGCTAGTATTTCCATCTATTCTGTCATGACAGAGACCAAAGGGCAGAACTTAGTGATGAAAAATTCATCATCTAAAGTTAAGCAGAAACCAGTTTTTGTCATCTGAGTGCTTGCAGGAAAGGAAGATTAGGATGTACACAATGGGGGAGGAAGTGCACCTGGCCTGTCTTTGCCCTTGGCCTTAGCGGATACATACAAGAGTCTGTCTGGAACAGAGGAAATACTTATTTCAACCTTTTTAAATGAAAATGCTCCTTGGATGAACTTCCTACCGTGGGTGGAAAGAGTTAATCATAAATTAGGATGCTGTAATAGTATACCTATCCAGAAAAAAGCTGGTACTAACTTGGTCCCGTACCAGTCCTTTATCTATGCAGCCTTTGCCTAGCAAAAAAAAAAAAGAAAGGATTGAATGCAAATTCTTTTGCGCACAATTGCTTCATTTCACATAATACTCTGAAATAAAACTGTTACCAGAACAATCATTCACAGAGCAGGAACGATGCTGAAAATTCAGAAAGTTTATCAACACTGCAGCCCTTCAGTCCTTCATGAAACATCAGCATAAGCCCACTAGTACAATAATAGTGCAAATGGCCCCATATACAATATACCAAACCTTTATTATACAGTTAATATATTATGGACATTGTAATATGATTATTATAAAAAAGTTCTGATCTGCATACGTTGAAACAGCTGAAGAAATGGAAATGCCTTGCTGTATAATTCATTCTTGGTTAAACTGATCAGGGATCAGGTGTCTGCTGAGACTTTTGTAACCTTTTTTAAAGCTTTGATTTAAAACACATGATCATCTTTCCTCAGAGCATAAGAAATGCAAAGAGCCATGAGAAATTTTACAGCACTTCTGAAAAATGCCAAAGGCACACACACATTTTTATTAATATATCACCTGATTTTTTCAATGTGGTGTACAAAATTTCTCTACAGAACTCTTAGGGGGAAGATGACTTACACGCAGCTTCGAAACAAATTCTCTTTAAGCAGCCTTTCAAACAGAAAAGTGCAGAAATAAATCAATAAAGAATGATGTAAATCATCATCCCATACAGGAACAGATTACTGAAGCTCCAAGCAAACAGGCTTCCAAAGGTTCAGTGTTCAGTGCACACTGCTTTGACCACAGAGATGGGATTTTTCATATCAGTCTAAAACACTGTATATCATATCAAATTCCAAATGATGGCCAATGACACATTGGGAACTATTTCCCTCTTTATTCCCTAGGTAATATAAAAATCCCTCAACCAGACTGCTGGTCCCTTTATAAATACAGCGGTCCAGAAGGGAGCTTGACAAAGCCAACTATCCCTGACAGAAATTGCCTATTTCCTTTACAAAATATACTTTAAAAGTATTTATCTAAATTTTTTTTTTTGTGAGGCAAAGCAGAAAATTCCGCATTATGCAAAGTTATATTTTTAGAAAGTAAACAAAAAGAAGAAAAGAAAAGAAAATATTACTGTGAGTTTTTATTCATTAAAAAACCTTGACCCTGTAAATGCATGTTCTAACCCTGTGGGTCATGGGTTCAATTTCCCTGTAATGACAAAGATGGCAGTCATTACGTTTGCAAAGGAATAGTCATTACATTTGTTGGTTTTGCTTAATACGTAACAATTAGAACCTCATTCTCAACAGTTTTTCTCTGTTTAACCACTTTTCATAGTATCCATTCAAAATAATATGTACTGGCGGAACAGAAAAGAAAGATACCACAGAATTGTTCTGGTTTATATTATTAAGCCTTTTCAGTGAAAGTGGGAAACTAAAGAAAGCTCAATTTTCTTGCCCTAATATTTCCTGTTTTGTGATATTTTTTGTTGTTTTTTGCAGTTTCCAGGATTCTTACAATACAGACATCTATATTCCAGTTGTGAGCAGTTTCAATTAACAGAAACAAAAGGGGAATTAAGCAACTGGCAATGAAAATAGATACTAAGAGGCTGTGAAAAAACACACTTGGAAGTTTTCAAATGAAAAGTAAAAACCTTTTCACATCTGGGTCAAATCCAGGTCCATTCAACAGTGATTGAGAGTTATTACAGTCTCACAGCTGCTCCCTGGCTCATGGGAAATGAACTGACTCTTATGGACATGGATCCCATCCACAAAAATGTCTAGAAATGTTCTGAAAATTCACTTAGTGCTCACCCAGGTCATCAAATATTGCAAACAGTATCTGATGCCCCTTGAAACTTCAGCAGCTGGGGAAAAGCTTTTGAAAATACCTACAAATTGACTGATGAGTCAGTGTTGTGTAAAGAAATGTCAGAGCACCAGAGCTTCGGTTCGTGGATTGTATTGTTGTCTGCACAAGAAGGCACCTTGCAATGCACTCCAAACCAGTCTGCAACAATGTAGGCGCAAGCAGTCTTTCCTCAAGTGATAGCTTTGCTGAGATTTTAACAGTAGAGGCTTGAATTTATAAGATTTGCATTTTTTTTATAAAAGAGCTTTTTAAAAGTCAGGTCCAAACTTCATTTCTTTCATCCCAGATACAATCTGCAAGCAGAAATTATCCCTTTTTTCCCCGAAAAAAGATCAAATGAAGTATTAAACCTCCTTTGCCCACAACACATATATTTAAACTCCCTAGCTCTCTAAACCTTGTTGTTGCAGAAAGTATTGAATGCTTTTGAACAGTCAAGGGAAGTCTGGTCGTGTGTTGTTAAGCTGGTCTGTGTGCTTCACCACCAAGAGAATAGCAGAAACAACTGCAGAATGCAGCGAGTGTCATTCTGAGTCTCTTTCATGTGAACAAGACCTGATTAGGCTCAGCTTTTCCTGTCACTGGCTTGTAGGTAGTCTCTCGCCTGCCAGACCCAGCAATCCTGACATTTCCAAATCATCCTGCAAGCAAGGGCAATATCCAGCGAGGCTCTACCAAGCACCTCCTGCTTCAGTTACAAGTGAAAATTAGCCTCTGCTTCAGCTTGCTGCTGAAGTTGTAATAATCCACACGCTGAGGAAAGAGCATGACTGAGCTAATTCAGCATCATCACATCCCTTCCAAATGGAAATGTTGAAATTTAAACTAAAATTCCTACAGATGAAAAATTTGGAATATTTCACTCAATGGGAAGGTTGAGGGAAATCATCCAAAGTTTTCATTCATGGCCCCAAAGAATTTGAGGCCATTACAATGTGGTTTTTAATAAGATAAAATATGTTGTTTGTACTGCCTTATCTGAATTTATTTGATTTAGGTTTGTTACGTATTGTACATGTTAGTATTAAATATTTGTAAAAAGAAGGTTTAAATATTCAAAAGAAAATAAAAAATTATGTATTAATAAATTTCCCCTATCAAAAATATTACCTAAAATAACACATTCTTACCAGATGTTTTCTGTTTTCATGACATTGGCTTTTCCTATGAAAAATGTTTCCCTCAAACATTTTAAAATATTTTTTCTCCTATTAACCAGCACTAGAAGCAGAACAGAAGACTGCTTCCTTGAATAAAGGAACAAAGTTAAAATCAAAATTGTCACACTAAAATAAACACTCCAGTGGTCATTAATTGAAAACTAACCTGCATGATACAGACTCCGTGAGTCTCTGATCACGTATGCCTGCTGTGTACATGCAGCATTTAAAAATATAAGACCTATTCAACTTTTACATCAAATAGGTCTTCACAGTAGAGCAACCAAGAAAATCATAATAATACAAAATGGGTTGCTGAACCAATTCAGGTAAAAGACCCAATAAGAGAAACAGATAAAAAAGCTAAGAGGAACCCACATCAGAGCCGTGTCAGGGATGTACTAGACAAGATGATAATGCCCTTGCTTATAATTACATAATCTTCATTGGATATGACATGATTAGGATGCTATTTTAGGGATATTTTTGTGAATTTTTATTTATTTCCCAACCTGCATATCGAAAGGTTGTTTTTCAAGGATACATACCTGAAAACTCTTACGAACTATTGCAGGAGTACAACTGTTCACCATGGAGTGAAAAGTCAGTTATCTATACTACTACCAAGATGTTTAACTGAGGGACCAGAGTATAAAACACAAGGAACGTCAACATAAGGGGCCAAAACAGTATTGATTAGCTATGGGATTTGTTTTTCTTAAGAATTCAGAAGAATCATAAATGTAGAGTTTCAAACAAGGCTTTTATCTACATTGGGTGTTGCACACGGCATAAATGAACCTGTATAAAAAAAGTGTGGTTTAGTAATTATAGTTTGAATTCCTTAACTGTGATATCTAAGTGGTAAGCTGTAAACCCATACTTCAAATATTTACCAAACTTGTTTGATAAGTTCTACAGTTTTTTCTACCAAAACCACTGCTGAATTTCAAATACATGTCAAGATCAGTAAAAAAAAAACAGCAAGAGAAATATTTCTGCTCTATCTCCTAAGAAATAATTTATTCTACTACTGCCTCTCACTAAGATGATTTTATTAGATTTTTGAAAGTGATTTCCTGGATGGGAGAGGATTTAAGTTATGAACTGAAATTTTCTACCTAAAGACTGGGCCAAAATGTAAAATGATGTTTCTGGTACTTTTGCAGGAGTCTTTAAGACAGTACAGAATAATCATAAGTCACAAATTTAAAGTTAAAAAGGTATACTTGCATTTCAGAGGCATTAGTGCACTGTCCTGAACATGGTATACATTGAACAAATAGGTGAATTTTATGAATGGGTGACAGTGGAGGGATCTCTTCCAGATTAATGTGCATTGGTATCATGAACAGAAGAGGTTTTTGCATACTTTTAAGTAAGAAAAACTTTTCTTTGAGTAAGACAACTGCCAGGAAGCACAGCGTACAGCAAGGGTAAGAAACTATGACATTTCCTCAGCTCCCTGCCCAGTTTAATTACTCTCCACTAGATTCAAAAGAGAGTTACAATGGATTTACAGACCTTCTTGATATAAGCTGGAAAGTCCCTTACTACCTTAAAATTTTACAGCTCCTAGAAATCTTAGTAAGAGAGGTGTTATGGCACAGTGGCCTAAGGGTACCAATACGGCAGTGTTTGTAAGGAGATGTAATAACCTTTATGAGACTGCTACAGCTAGGAAAAGAAAGGGCAAATGTTCAGATGCACCAACTTTTTTTAAATCTCTTTCTTGGCTTTCTTGTCTATTTTTTTCCAAATGCATTATCTGACTTCATGAAAAATCTACAAACGTTGCCTTGCTGGTAGCGTACTTCATAATTCTTAATTTACAAGGAAAACCCTGGTTGTCTACAACTAAACAAACCAGGTGTTGTTGCAAGTTTCTAATCAAAGTCCATACCCTTATAAATCTCATCCCGTTATATAAATCCTGATTAGAGTGTCTTTAGCATTACAATACAAGCAGCAGTTTGGCCATGCAGAGCTGTGACTGTATAATTGTTGCCAATTCCCTTCAAGACAGCTTACATTGCTTCATATGATTTTAGTAAATAATTAGACAGCTTTACCTTATACAATGTGTCGATTTCCTAACAATATTGGTAGAACATTTTTCTCAATTGACTTAAGTTTTCACATAAATTTGAGTCTATTTAACCTTCATTGAGTTCTTACACTTTCTTGGGTTCCTCAGTCAACATTATGAACATTAACTGGTCATTAGCAAATGTTAAATAAAATGTAACTGTGAAGATGAAAATACATGTATGGAACCTGAAAGAAAACATGCATTTTCACTATCCTTCTTTCGTTTAGCTTTACTAAGACCTCCAGTCTATCAACAGTTTTGAATCTCTCATATTTTAAGACCTGTAAAATCTGGCAGAAATATTTTCGACATATTGCATGTCACCCTAGAGAGTGCAATATGCAGGAGCTGGAATTTACAAGGTATGTTAAAAACCAGCATTTGCAAAAACCTCCAGTACTAAAATATTTATAGGCGTCCCTCATTTAGAATATGAAAAGCATTTCAAAGCAGCTTCCTTAGTGCTCTGCAGCACTCGATGTGTTACTGAAATGCAGAAGAAAAAAAATTTAAAAGATTAAAATTAAGGTGAAGTGTAAATTGTTGTTCATCCTACAGAGTGTATGAAAAGTTTTGAATAGGTTATTTTTAAGGAACTTTGCTAGAGAACTGAAAACCCTCATGGAGTTTTTCCCAGGGGGACACTGCTCTTCAAAGGAGGATGAGCGAGTTTACCAGCATATAAGTAGCATTCTTCCCTAGGTCTCTGGTTTAGATATTGATGTAACAGTACAAATTTTGGTAAAAGAAAGAATTATTTGCTCAACTCCACCAAGCCATCATAAACTAGTCAGTGTCTGTACAGAACCACTGAAGAATTAGTTTGTTATATGCAGTGGGGGAGAGGAAACATTCACTCTTTCAGCAAAATGGAGTGCATTATTGTTTCATATATAGCTTTCTGAACATATAAGAGTTTCTCATCAAGCTGTATCTTTATTACACAGCCTTTCCTCAGACAGAACTTCTAATCAAGTTCAGAGACCAGGTTTTGATCAGTCTGAAGGTAGCAGTTTTGCCTCAAATGAAGGACTAAAGCAAAATGGAATAAGAACATGAGGGTTTGACATGATCACATTTTTTCCCTAAAGAAGAAAAAAGTAGTCTCTCCAGTTTTAAAAATCTGGGAAAGGAAAAACTGAGATATGCTAAGAAGCTTTCAGGATGTTCAACCTTCAGTGGGGTTCTGAAAAGCTCAGGTGTTTATCTGTAACGGACAACTCGGTCCATTAATACTGCACAGCAAGTACAACCTGCAGAGCATTTAATCTATTTGCATGTGCTCTACCAAGAAAGGTGGAAGGAGACCCAAGCCTTGTGAAAAGATGTCTAGTACTGACTAAGGAATCCAAGTCTACTTTATATGAGAACATTTCTGCACAATCTCTGCAGTTCAAGATGAATTGGCTACTGTTACCAAAATTTGTTTTTCGGTAATTTCTCTATGAACGTTAACACTAAAATCTCACTAGCCAGACAAAAATCGTAAGCAGTTTAGAGAAGACTGTTGGTAGAGTGCCCTCTATGAACCTCTAGCAAGTGTCCTCCAGTGTGAAGTGAGATGCAGCCTGACTTCTGCAGTTTTGGGGAAACATCTTTCGTGGTTTCTGTGAGTCCCCAGACTGCTAACTGCAATGGAGGTCTTTAAGGTTGGCCATGCCTTGTTCTTCTGAAAAGATTCACATCATGTTTCCATCCACAGTACTGACAACAGAGCCATTTTGAGAGGTTACTTTTCTCAGCCTTTGTACCATACCTCTTAGAGACATATTTTCATGGGCTTCAGACTTACTTGCCATCCTCATAAGGCAAGCAACTATTTCTTATACAAATATTCATACTGAAATGTATATCCTACTCCTGTGTATTTCCACACATAGGGATTTGCAGAAGTCCCACATTTCCTGTGGTAATCTGTTCTCACGTCTTAGAAGTCCTAACATCTAAACATCTTGAGGTGCTTTTTGCCTTTCTAAAGAAACTGTACTGGGTCTGGTTGGGATGGAGTTAATTTTCTTCATAGTAGTGCATGTAGCGCTGTGTTTTAGATTTGTGACCAAACCAGTGTTGATAACACACCATTGTTTTAGCTATTGCTGGACACATCATCAAGTCCTTCTCTGTTTCTTATTTTGCCCCAGCCAATGAGTAGTCTGAGGTGGACAAGACGCTGGGAGGGGACACAGCAAGGACAGTTGACCCCAACTGACCAAAGGGATATTCCATGCCATACAATGTCATGCTCAGCAATAAAACTAGGAGGGGATTTTTTCCAAGGTAGACCTTGGTCGGAGGCTGGCTGGGCATCAGTCTGCTGGTGGGCAGTGGTGGGTGATTGCCTTTGCATGACTTGTTTTGGTGTCATCCCCCTCATTTTTTTTCCTTCACTTATTAAACTGTATTTAAACCCATGAACTTTACTCACTTTTGCCCTTCTTATTCTCTCCCCAACTCTGCTAGGTGGGGAGTGAGTAACTGAGTGGGGGCTTAGCTGATGGCCAAGGTCAACCCACCACAGAAACAAAATAATCCCTGTCCTTCCAACATGGTGATTATATATCATTACTGATTAAAAGAATTTGGATTTCTTTTTTTTAACTTAAAACAACTGTTTTGGAAACAACAAAAAGTAGATGAGGGCTGAGATGTCAATTTTTTTCATCAATAATAAAAAAACCTCCTAAAAAAATCATGATTGTGGGGTTTCTACAGGCAGCTCCCCTAATTGTAAATATGAATACTGACTATACCAGTAGCAGCAAAAGAAATATGACACATATGAATAATAAAGCGGATAATTCCATGGCGGATGAGGAAAAATTTGCAGCAATTCTTTTTCATAAAAAGGTGTTGACAGTAGTTCACCTGCTGCTTTCTGTACATAAAAGTGCTTCACTGTTGGGAGTATATTTAGTACTAAGCCCGAACTCACAAGGAATAAATTAGTTTAAGGGATTGGGCAGTATGTATTATACCAATCTTCTGTCTCTTGAAAATCCTCACTGAGTACACCTGAACTGTCTGTATAATTTTAAATACTATCTTTCTTTTATTAGTTCCCCAGCACTGAAGTGGTTATAAAAGTGGTTGTTGGGTTATAAAAGTGGTTGTTGGTTTTGGTTTCTTTTTTTTTTTTTCTTAAATATCTGTTTTATTTCAACTTTGCTGCTATAGAAGAATATTTAATTGGATACAAAACAAAAATTACCATCTGGTACTAGTGAAAATGAGTATTTATATAAAGCAAGGGTAGGGCAGATCTTTCATGCTAATAAGTATGTTTCAGAAATATCACTGTTTTCACATTCACTCAGAAACAGATGAAATATATGCATTTTCTCTCCTGCTATGTATATAACTCCTGATAAAGAAATGCTGGACAGCTTTATGATTATTAATTTTTCTTCAATTTCTTTTTAGTCTTTTTAGTCTTCGCTAACATTCAGTCTTCCAAACACCCAAGCTTAGTCACCGCATTTGCTGCTAATGTGAACACGCAAATACATGATCAGAACCTTCATTTAAGCATGCATACAGAGCACAGGCTTTATATCCACAAAAACTAATAATGCAAATATAATGAGCAGGAAGAGATTTACCTGTTCAAACAGGTGTACAACTTTTACCTTGCCTGAATATCTGTTAGGACTGGCAAATGCACATGAAAACCTGGCATGCAGGCAGTGTGCACTTTGTTTGCATATGCAAAAGCTGTAGCACATTTAGAGGCAACTTTAATGGCTTATATACCATGAAGAAATGGAAGACATTATAGACAGACACATGCATATGTATATATACATAAATAGATACTATACATGTATATGTATATGTATATGTATATATATCAGTTATCAAATTTTGTTCTATTTTCCTCATTAGCATGAATAAAAAATAGAGTTGAAAATACCATCTCTTTGTTAGTGGGGCTGTTTGGGTTTTTTTGCTTTTTAGGGAACAGTTCTTCTTGTAGCTTATAGATTGTAATATTTTTCTCTCTTTGACTTGAATTTGCTTCAGTAAGTCTTATTTTTAAGAGGAAATTGTAAAGAAGAAAATTACGTTCTCATTCTGTTAATTAAGTATCAGACAGGGATCTTCCCTAGTGTCAGAGATCCACAGTACAGAGGCACCATCTGAACAGTCACTGAAGGCTGCTTTTATAGACATCAGGCAGAGACAGCGTTCAACAAAGTTGTCTATTTTAAACTGAGATGAAATTTGGCTTAATACTATGTTTGTCTCTACAAGCAACACTTAGACAAGTGGCTTTCATATGGATATCTAATGCAAGGACTGTAGCCTTCCATATTTGCCTACTACTATCCTGCAGTTTTCCTCTGGAAGAGAAATTGGTCTTTTCAAGAAATCCGAAGGACAAAAACTAATTGCTTGTAAACCAAACTCTCTATCCACACATGGAGTTTACACAGCTCTTGTCATGGGAATATTTGAAAACCTCATAATATGTTTGGCTTTTTACAGAAACTAGAGACAAGACCACTGTGCCATCATTAAAATCAGTTCTGGTGAGAAATCAAACAGCTGTCTCATGGTGATTATGTATTCAAGTTGATATACCTTGGAGGCAGATTATACTTTTCCAGCACAGCCTTGGACATGGACAATTTAAGATGAGAGATCCAAAATCCTCAAAGCTGCCCTGACTCTTCACCCAAAGCAATAAACTAGATTCTGCCATTTACTTCATCTGGATCTATAAGTGGTTTTGCTGATCATGTCCCTGCTCAGAATAACATAGATTAGCCTGTAGTCCTGTCGCACAGCTGCTTGGAGTGAGGTTTCTTCAGCTCTGTGTGGAGGGACTACTCAGCCATTTTCAATACTAACAAAAATACTCAAATCTTTGTGACAGGCAGGAAAATGTTTCTGTGCATGTTTTCATAATTAGCACAGAACGAAAAAGAATGTGGAGAGAGGAAATCCCACAAGTTTGTTGTTAAAGCTTTTATATGTGTCAATATGCTCTTAAAAATGATTATATGAGGTTTACTTTTCTGTCAGGAGGATGCTGGAATAAAACAGTTTTGAGGGACCATACTTTATGTATATTACACTGCAATCTACTTACACAAATGGGATGCTCGATTTAAAAACAAATTAGTTTCATTTAACACAAAGACAGAAACCTTGGAAAAAAAACCACAAATAAATTTCACTTCTTTACCCCAGAAAACTTATTTTCTTCCAGAATAAAAGAAAATTAAACAATAAAACAAAGGAAAAAATCAAATTAAACCCTTTCATATCTTCTGGCTGCATTGCTGCATTCTAGTTCTGCAAGGAGAAATACTGCTCTTTTTTATTAGCTGACACTGCAAGAATTTAAGTGACCCAGCAGTCAACATTTCCCACTGTGGCAAAAACAATTTTGTAATTGTCCTGTGAATTAGGGAAGTGAACTCTCGGAGGATTCTCGCATTGGGTATTTTCTTGGGCGATGATGTGGAAATAATAGATTTAATGAGAACAGTGTAACGATGTGGAATACAATTTCATTCTTGAGTAAATTTCACATCTTTTCCAACCAGAAAGTGGATTAACATAAAGTGCCAAGCAGGGAACTAACCTGGAGATCCTGCTGCTAAACACAAACAACAGAATGGCCAGATTTGCATTACAGCAAACTTTGCTACAATGCAGGAAAAATAAACAGGAAAGCGTGCCGTAGTTAGAAGCAGAAACAACAGCATTTTTAGCACACTGTGGGATTCATTCATGTGACTCCCCTTCTACTGATGATGGAAATTGCTTGATAGGATCTGAGCCCCCCGCTGAAAAACTGTACCTCAACATGTGCAGTAATAAATTAGGAATTATGCTTTTATAAATCCTCTACCCCAGGAGCAGCTTTACTCCAATTACACAGCGGTGTCTGGGTGAGCAGAGCGTGCTGAAAGGTGAAAGATTAAGAATCAATGAGTGCCCTCTGCTGTTACCTCGGTCACACTGGGACAATATTTCCACTCTTGCTGTATATGTGCATCAGTCATTGCAGCGAAGTGCCAAAGGCTCAGCAATAAGTCTTCACAGGGAAATTCAGGAATGGCGCCATCTGTGTCAGGCACAGCTCTGTGCTGTGGTTGCTCTTCCCTGGAGAGATGATCCTCTCTCCTTGAAAGCTGTAAAGAGTGGAGCAGATGCCCCCACTGCAGCAGATCCCAGAGCTCTGCCACCTGCCAAGTCCCCTGCCTTCCCGACAACCCCTCTGGCGCTATTCCCACACCAGGGATTAGGAACAAAGCTGGTTTCCCAAGCAGGTTATGCAATTCATCTTAACCCTTATCAGGCTGTGCAAACGGGAGGAAGAAGGAAAGGAAAGACTAAGGCTTATTGCACTGCGTTGTCCCTTGGCTGCACACCCTGGACCTGGAAGGGACACTCTGTGCCAGGCGTTGTATGCAGAAACACCGATTTCTGAATTACAGGCTTCTTCTCTGTGTTACTTTGTGACCTTGACAGCAGATGAATATCCAGGAAGGTGACCAGAAAAGGGACTAGAAAAATAAAGAGGAAGCTTGTGAACTTCTCAATCCTCCGGTGTGTGCATCCATTTCATATGTGATAACCAGCAGGATAAGAGTCCTCTACCTGGCAGATAGGACCCCAGACTCAGAGATGAGGATGGAGATACGTATCTACGCATTTATGGAAATTAGCACCTGTTGAGTCAACATTTGGGGCATGTTGATTTGAATAAGGTACAAGACCCAAAGACATAACTCTAATTTCATCCTATGTCCATGTGAGCACAAATGCACTGATTGTACAAATAATGCACTACTTTGTGTGTCCTACTTTTCCTGAGAGCAAGGAATTGGCTTGGGAAATACACACAATGAGTGACATTTGTTTCTAAGATTTCAGCAGAAATCTTGTCTTGACCAGCTCTAGAAATTGGCATGTGTTAGCTTTTTGTGTGCTCAGCAGGATAACATCCATGCCAGCCTGATTATATTTCTTTGGAAGAGTACTAATAAAAGAGCTCAGCTCCTTTTATTCAGTGTACTTTCTTTAGACTATTAGTTTTACAGCTGACTCTCTTTTACAGCAAGGAAAACGATACTTAGGATGTAGACCTTGTCATACTGGATACAGCAAAAAAGTTTCAGTAAGCAACTTCAAATAGTCTTGCTGAGGATGCTTAAGTCTCTCAGGACTAAATCTTGAACAGAAAATCAGTGACATGAAGAATCGTCCCTTCTCTGGAGACCTTAAAGTTAAATGTTCTAAAACAGATTTTCAGACTTCCTCTCCTGCATAACAGGAACACTCTGAAGTTAGTTGGAAAAAGACTAACTCTGTCTTTGCATGCTCTGAATAAATTTATTGGCCTTTGAAATATGGAAAGACTGATTTATGGGTAGATACAAAGAATTTTTAAATGGTGACCACTTGTTGAGTCCTTCCTATCATCTGCTTCAGCATATTCTACAGCTGATGCCAACAACCTAGAAAAGGTGGGAGAAGATGGAGAGTAACCAAGAGGGAGTCAGACTGCATTAAGCATTTGCCACCAAACCACAAGGACAATACTCTTGATTCAAGGGAGGAGGTAATGCACAGACTCCCTTGAATCATCCTCACAGCAAATGCTGTGACATTCAGCACTTCTTTAAAGCTTTAACTTCATTTATGATCGAAGTCTGGTAGAACGCCACCTCTTATTTCCTCCAGACATTTCTTTCCATTGATTACTGCTGTCAGTCAGGGTACGTAGTTAGGTGACTGCTTAGACAACGGACCCCACAGCCCATGTAGCTGTTCAAGTCTCCTGTGACAAATCAGTGGAATATGCAGGACAATCAAAGGCATTTAACTCTAGTGAAACTCCTTTTGAAAACTCCTGAGATTTGTATTAGGAAACCCTTAGATCCTGAAACAGCAGCTCAAGCACTTCCAGTAAACAAGAAAATACCAAAAGGCTGTCAGCAGCAGGAACGTCGCCATTCTTTCTCAGCCTTCTGGTTGCTGGTGGCATCACTCATCCATCAGGCCTCACTGATAATTTTCATTCAAAGAACCAACAAAACAGGAAACACTGATATACAGAAAAGCAAGCTAATGATTGTGAAGTAGATCACAGCAGCTGGATTTGCCTTGGAAGCAAATTTCTCTTTGTATCTAGTGGGGCAAGGCCAGCACAATCTGAAATTAGAACTGGAATATCCTGAAACTAGGTAGGAATATCAAAACATCTTCTGGTAAGATGTCCATCTTATGAACTTTTAGCCACCAATGGCTTAAGCTTATACTTTGGGATAGTTCCTCTTTCCTGGAAAAACATTAACAAAACCTGAGAGAAAACAAACCCATAAACAATGTCAGTTGTGTTTTTACAGTGTCTTAAGGGGCACTTACTAGTTCTCGTAGAATAAAATAAATTAATGCACCAGCTGTATGGCTTTTATGAATCGTTTCCACCAAAGCTACTTCTAGTAATTAATACACAGCCTTAACACATCACACAGTCAGAGCTCTAGATTGCTATGCAATCACTGCTTGGTTTTATGGTTCTTGTGTATAATCAGCCTCAGTCTGATTCAGTTTACAGTAGTGAAAATCAAGAATCATTCCAGAGCTTCTAAACATCCTTGGGACTACTTACCCTTCTCACAGTCTTCTTCCAAACTGTCCTGTAGCCAGATGCTTGCAAGATGTTTTGACAGTGGCTAGACAAAAAGCCAGACTCCCTTTGGAGTCAATGGAGAGAAAAGCATTTCAAAGGCATGATCTACTTCATTTTGAAGTGAACTTTTGAAACAAGTCAGTCTAGTTGCCTGCCAAGAGACATCTCTTTCTCCCACTGACCAAAAAAAGGAGTCAAGATGACTAGGTCATATGTAGACCTCCACACAGCAAATCCCCAAACTCAGTTGAGAGGAGTAGCTATTTTGATAAGCTACACCTTGTATGTAGACCAAGGTTGCCTTTGTTTCAAATCCACCTGCATCTTTCTGATGTCTCCCATTTTATGGCTATTTAACTATTCATATGTAAGTTGTTTGGGTCAGAGAAAACCCCTTGGCTGCAGAGTGTCTGACAGTGGGATCCTCCTACAGCATTAAGGCACAGCACCGCAATGATACAAGTAATAGTAGTAAGTCATCTGAGTGATAGTGATGTAAAATTAGATGGACATTAAAAACATACCGTGTAGGATCATAATGGGAAATGAACGAAGAGATAGTTTCAATAATTCAGAATTACATTAATTCTTCTACTTTTTGCACTAAAACATAACGAATTTCCTCCCAATTCATGTTTCTCCCAAAAAAATTAAGGGTCTCAATCTACCATAATCCAATAATATAAGCAGCTAGCACTTGCATAGCACTTTTCATCTTCAAATCGTTTTGCAGATGTTACCAAGTTAGTTAATATTCTCCTGAGAACAAGGTACAGTAGGTAAGATTGCCAGCACTGAGAAGGTGCTCAGGTAATAAATTTGAGGTTAGATTAAATTTTCTGCTAGCAAATCTAAGCAGCTCCTAAATAAAAACGGCCCAGTTTATGTCACAGGCACTTTGAATATTTCTGAAATTTCAGTGAGAAATTGTCAAAATGAAGACTTTTAAATTATGATATTTATCATATTAAATGCATACACTTGCTACTCTCTAGTCATCATCTTTATCCTTCCAAGATGTCCCAAGCCCTACAAATCCTTTAATGACAAATATTCCTTGTTAGGAATAAAACAGGACTTTTCCAACACATGAAACATAGGGAAGATCAGGACAGAATCTCTAGGTCATCAAAAAGCTCTCAGTTTGGTACCTGCCTTCAGTGAAAAACTTCTCTCGCACAAAATATGGATTAGAAACCTTGTTCTGCTCTGGGTAATATTTTGTTATCTATTGTCTGCCAGTGTAAAATAATGCAGATGAACTCCTGATTCCCTACAGTCAACTCTTAAGATCTGGATTTCACCCTGGTATCATGTTCGTGTGTTTCAAATAAAGAATATTTAAGCTAAATTTTCTCTCAATACAACTAGCTTATAAAAAGCTTATCTGGGAAGCTAGTACATAGATGGTGGTACTGTCTTGTCTATAAGTAGTGGTTTAACACCTAATGAAAACCACAGAATCAATGAAGCGTAGCAGATTTCTGACAACAGCAAGTGGTATGCATATACATTTCTATGAGAATTAGAGACATATTTTCTTAAAACATGACCTTTGTCTTTTTCCCTTTCATGGTTTAAAAATGCTAAAATGTCATCTCAAATTGTTCTTTATTTGCCTTATGGTTTTACTAAATCCTTTTAAAGAAATTAAACAGCCTACACACTGACTCATGACCAGCTTTTTCCATTTATTTTTTAACAGATGCCCAACGGTGTTAAATAAAGAGCACTGTTCCTTCTCTCAGCATAATTTTCCATATGTAAAATTCTGTATTTGATAGGAGATGCTTCTCATGGAATAAATCTCGCCCACCCTGATTTAAAAAAAAACCTGAAGCCTAAACTCTACGCAGTAATAAGAAAAGATTTTCAATGGAAGTTATAAATCCTGCATGTACTTAACAGTAAAATTTACTAAAGATTGATTTGGATAAATTCTGACATGTATGTTTTTAAAAAAAATGAATTTTTATTTACTATTTCCTTAACTAATTTCACAGTAACTATAAACTAAACTATGCTTGTCCAAACAGGCTTCAGTTTATTGAAACAAATCAGGCTTGGAAGTAAGAATGCAACACAAAATATGTTACTAACATAAACTCCCATTGTTAGTGAGAGTTTGGAAAGAAGGCAACAGATTAAAGAAACAGAGGGCATATCCATGAGGAAGAAGCTTTTTTTTGTTGTTACAAAGTGTCCGCTAAATATTTAGAGCGATGTGGAAGAGAAGAGAAGACCAGGAAGGTTAAATTATCTGTATGGTCATTTTCAATATCAAGAAACTTACAGAAGAACTGCTGGAGTAAATCTGTATTTCATCCAGTCCACAGTCTGCAGAGCCAGCCAAAATGCAAAACATCACCTTCATTAAGAACTCAGGGGCTTAAGAGACACATTATTTTTAGCTTTCTTCTTTTTTTTTTTAATATGAATTTACAGATATTGCTGAAAATGTTTTGGAAATTGTCTTCAATATTTTCTGTTTACCAAATGTAATTTGTGATAAATGATACTGACACATTTAATTTTCAATTATTTCATTTATTTCTGAGAGGCTTTAGGGAAAGTGAACATCTTAGATAATTTGGAAAAATCTTAAAAAAAAAAAGAAGTTCTTGAAACTCTTTTCTCAGAACAAAAGGTCTGTTTCTAAGAGAAAAACTTACTTTACTATCTTGAATGCAACTGGATAGTTTCCTGTATTAAAAAAATGATTCTTGTCAGTCACAGCATTAGACTCAAAAGTATTATTAAAAACCATCTTGCCTCCTTCCACACAGTGAACCACTATTTGCAGTTCATTAATTTTATGTAAATAGCTCTGGTCTACTTTTACCAAGACACTTTGTAATTTTCTGTATTTCTTAAAATGACCACTGGAAAGAAACCACTCACTTGCATTCAGAAACCCAAAAGTTTCTCCTGGACAGGAAAATTTTCTTTGTTTTACAAGTCTCAAGATCTTTTTCAGGAAAAACATGAATGTGTTTATGTGTCTCTTACTGGTACGGAAATTTTTTTTTTGGCACAAGGAGTCAAAACCCTTCCCACATCCCACTCACTTAATTGTAGCTGTGTAGCTTGTTCCAGCTCTGTAGACCATGATGACATCTTCTGGATATTTGTGGGGATATATTCAGCCTCACTTATTTTCAGCCATATGCTGAGGAGCTGGGCCAATTCAATCACGTTTACATGGTGCTAAACCAAACCCAAGAAATCACTTTCACCTAACATGAGTTGCATCTCCCTTTGCCTTACATCCCACACAGACACACACACACAACACCATGGTCTGCTTGGTCTGCTGATCAGCCAGCATTCCTGACAGCCAAATAAATAATTGTGACATGCTGGATCGAGCCTCTGCCCCTGTCAGAGAGGGATTTACATGAAGGAAATAAAAAAGAAAACATACATGTCTCACTTGCAGATGCTTTCTTGTTTTGCATGTTGTGAGCATGGAAGAGAAGGAAGGAATGTCAAGTGTAAACTACCAGGCATTCACCTCAGGGTGCTGCACTGCTTCCCCAGGCAAGGATGCCATATTGATGGGTAAGAAGAACTACAGGACAGAAAGGATTTAGGACCAATCCCAGGCTTGTGTGGAGCACAGCTCCGCCAGCCTTCAACAAGGCCTAATATGTACATAATATAAATATGAACTGTTTCCCAAATTGCATTTTCTTGTGTGGAATCAGTTTTCAGAAATCAGCTGGTACCCCCACTGCAGTACTCCCATGTCTCTCTAAAAGTAAATGCATCTTAAGGTCAAAGTGCAGCACAAGCTATGGCATTTAAGTTATAAATGAGTCATAAGGAAAATGAAGTTAGTTCTTTAGTTATAATTGTGATGTAGTTGGGTATCAGGGCTGTGTTGGCGTGCACACCCATACACTTAAGTTATAAATTCCCTGGGTGGTCCAGGAGCTTGTCATCTACAGGGATGAGCCAATGGACTGGTTTGAGACAAAGGACCAGCTTGAAGCTTGATGGTTAACTGAACCGTCACAACTAAATGCTTGACGGATTGTTACAGGTGAGAATTTCAGACAGTTCTAAAGATGCCCCCACGCAGCTCCTGCTGTGTCCAGCCCAGCCTTAAAGGTGGTGTTTTCCTGGGTGGGGAGCGTGTCCCTTCCCTCCAGACACAACCCTGTGCGGTTCCTGCTTCAGGAGAGATCAGGTTGGGTACAGATAAGACATCTGTAAACAGTCAGTAGAAATGTTGCTGCAGAAATGGTGTACTGGCTCTGGCTAGGAAGGAGTTAACTTTCATGTAGGCCAGTCTTTTGTATGTATTTAAGATATTAATGAGATATATTGTATTTAATTAAGCTAAGTTAAAAGCTCCAAGAACCAGCTGGGTCATAAGAACTGGTCAGAAATATGTTTTGGGGCTCTCCCAATCCAGCTGAAGATGCCACTGTAAGGACCAGTGCAACAGACTCCCTTTGCCATCTGGTTAGTTACCAACTGTCCTTTTCAAGAGATTTGATTGCCCATGTGAGTGTCACCCTGTGCCAAGATTTGAATAAATGAGATTTTCTCTCTAACAAACACTCTGCCATGATTTTCTCTGAAACAAAAGGCAATTTACATCAAAATTCCTGTTACTCCCAGAAAAAGCCTCCCACTGTGTTTTTTAGTAGGTCTCACAGTCCTGCCTTTTTAAATTTATAATAAATGGTGTAGCTGCTTCTGGAGTGATTAAAGCCAGACTATCCAAAACTCTCAAATATAAGGGGACAAGAGGCTCAGAAGCTGGGACTGCAATAATCCACCCAATACAGTGAAAGAAGAAATATGTAAGATAGGAAAAAGGTGACTGTGGTGAGGCAGGTCTGAGATCAAGCCAGGCTGACAAGTCAACAGGTCCCATCTGAGTCAGAATCAAGCAGCCACCTGCAAAATACCTCAAACAGAGACCGACAGGGAAGGTTGAGCTTAAAAGCTCTCCCAGAAGAAGTGGGACAGGTCTCCACTGAGGTTCCTCCCTAGTCACCAAAGCAAGGGCCAACAGCCCACTACAAAAGCTGGCCCCAAACCCACACAGCCAAACCCCAAGGAGGGGCATGTCCTCAGGGCCCTGACCACAACAATAAAGCCCAAAAGGCAAATTAAAAGTGGTGGATGAGCTAACCATTCTAGCAAAGCTGCTTGGAAGCTTCTGCTTATATCATGAATATTTCCTGATTAAGATAATTAATAAGTATTTTATCTTATTTTCTTCCTCATCTACTTTCAAGCCATTACCGAAGGCAAAATAAATAATGATATTAATTATTCCTTGTCAAGCACATTCATTTACCAAGAATAATTCTTGCCACCTTTTATATCTGATAATTTATTATCAAATCTCCTAGCAACCACAATTTTTTGTGTTATTCAGATGTTTGGAGGTTTGCTGTGAAGATGGCAAATAATGGGTGACATACCATTTAAGACAAGTCACGCCAGAGAGGCAAGCCTATATTACCACTCCCCCTTGCAGCAGTAACAAAAAATCCATTTACTGTTTTAGTATTGCTAATTCTGTCAAGTATTTTTCCTTTGTCCTGCTTGTATAACTTCTACAAAAGCTAATGTGAGTTTTTTATAAAGACTCTTCGCCTAAAATCCTGTAATTTAAACTAATTTATTCACTAACTAATCACCAGTGGCAAAGATCCTGCAATATAAAAATAGTTACTATTTTATTTTGGCTGAATGTCCAGGTAGATTTTACAGTTTTTTTCACACGAAAAACCCAACTAAATAAAGTGCTGAAAAAAAATACAGATGTTAGGACATACATCATGTTAAAACACTGTAAATACTTCAAGTATTTTGTCCAGTAAAATATGATTGCATATTGCTCTCATGGCAGTGTCTAAGAACAGAAGTGGCTTCATATGGTTCTATATCTGTGAATGTTTGTTTAACTGGTACTTGAACTGCTTGCTTTTTAAAAAAATGGGGTTTAGTGTGAATATTCTTTATATGCTGAATGTAAAGGCATTACAGTAGACATATGTGTGTAAAAACCATTATTTCAGATTTAGGGACTAAAATACCTTATAATATATAACCCTGCATGTTAATTTCTTGTATGTTTAAGAGATGTAAGAAGAAAATTAGAGGTAACGTGCAGTGCTGGGCTTTTGTCTCTGCGTGCAAACAGTAGTGTTTACCTAGCCTGTCAGGAGCCCGGGTGGTTGGTGCTTTTCGTGAACTAGTCATCCCTTGGGCTTTGGCCACCATGCTCCCTGCGCAGACGCCTGGTGCCACTGCCATGCCCGGGGGACATGGGGAGCTACTTGCACCCATCCTCTGGAGGGTCACCTGCTGCTAGATTGCAGGAAGGCAGGGCAGTTATTTAGTTATATTTTACTTATTTAGTAATTTTTTAGTTATTTTTTAGTTATGGAAGCTCCACAAAGAGTGGGTTAAAATGGTGGGCAGTCACCAAGCCCAGACTGTTTTCTACAGAAAATGTTTTTTGCCTCCAGTTCCACCTCCTTCTCTCTTCTTCATCCAAAACAAACAAAATCTACTACCCAAAAAAGAAAGCAATTCATGCCAGTCCAGGTTCCCTCAGACTTTTTGTGTAGCTACAGTTGTCTGTACCCAAATTTTGCAGGTAGTTCACCACATATAGATGAGCGGTGGAGTTTTCACAGGACCCCATCTCCCAAGAAGCCACATTTTCAAAAGGTCTCTGACTTTCTGAAAACTTGAACCCAGCTGTGATTATGGATGAATGAAGAAGACATCCCATACTCTCTCTCTGCCTTTCTTCTTCATCTGGAAAACTCTGATAAAGCCTTCCTCTTCCTCACCTTTTGTTTATAACATAATTTCCCTTCTAGGTCGGAAAAGGGATGAGATGACAGTGCTCAACAGACTCTGAGACTCTGTACTGTGACCTGCAACATGAATAATGGTTTATATCTCAATACTTTCCATATCGATTAAAACACAGACATTTCCCTTCTTTTAATATTGTCAAAATGTACAGTCTGTTTCCACTTAAGATGGAAATCAGCAATGATTCTCATGCTCAGTGACTCACCAAAATGCCCCTTTCCAATAAACCGTTCATCAAACAGACTTAAGGAATCAAAAAAGTCTGAAAAACAAAATATCTATCCTTTGCCATCTCCACACATCTGTGCCTTACCCTACTCAGGGCACCTATTAGTGAACAATTTCAGGAATTATTTCCAAAAGCCAGCACTGCTAGAGAGGGTGATACCAAAAAAGTTGCACTCAAAGGGTCGAAACATTCCCTGTGCATCTCTCTCTCTTTGAAGTTATGCAATAAATGCCAACCTGTGGCACAACATAAAACCTGAAGGAGAAGAGCTGGAATTAAAATCCATTTATGTCCCATTCTCCAACTAGTCTGCTGTTTGCAGGGGTGGGATGAATATTAGGAATAACAGTCTAAATATCTTTGACTTCTCACCAACATCTATGTCAAGTGAAGACTTAGGGGCAGCTGAAGAGGATCATAGAGCGTCAGAGGTGAGGACAGCCTGTGTTTGGACAGCAACGCAGTCCTTACGCACCCACGAAAAGTGCAATTCTCTGTCCAGCTGGGCTTGCTTGCTTCTTATGTATTGCTATGGCATCTGTGGACAACCAGCATCTTGTCTGCAAACAAAACCCAGACTTTTGAAACATTTTTAATAGCTTATTCAGAGCAATGTTGAGAAGTCAATAAGTTCCCCTGCTGCATTTCAACTCTGTCAAACCGGCACAGAGGATTGCATTGAAAATTGCTCAGCTCACTCTGCACAAGGAGCAGCAGGCAGAGCATTGAATTAAAATGGTGGATGGGAAGGAAAATAAGTAGGAAAAAATGTAAAACAGAGAAACAGAAGTAAAAGGAGAAGCAAAAAGAAACAAAAAAGTAAAAGGAGAAACAAAAGTAAAAAATAGGAGAAACAAATGCTGTCAAGATGAGCAAGAATATTTGCCATAGCTGCTGGTTTTTCTACAGTATCTGCTCTTTTAAACCCTATTTAAAATGACTGGAATTTTAATTCAAAATGGAGGAATACAAAGGAAGGCTGTGGAGCTCCACTTCTCGTGGTCTTAATCATTATCTAATTTGAACATTTTCCTGGAAAGAAAGAGGCCCATTTTCTTTTTGTTATACTGGCAAACTTTTTCACATGCCAGTAAAAGATAGACACTGATCAGAAAGCATATAATGAGATTGCAGAATGCCTCACGGCTCTCCATAAGAAATACTCTGCCAATACAGTTCATAAATCATAAACCAGGCTACAAAGCTGTGAGGTCAGCTAAGAGTTCATGAGATATAGACCTGAGAGATTTTGTATTTGCCTGTGGGGTGGAAATGTTTAGGATTGCATTCCTGAATGGGGAAGGCGATCCTTCCTTTCTACTCAGCACTGGTGAGACATATCTGGAGCTCTGTGTCCGGTGTTGGGCTTCCCAGTACAAGAGAGACACAGACGTAGTGGAGTGGCAAAGGCCCATGAAGGTCATTCATGGCTTGGAGCATCTGTCATGTGAGGAGAGAATGAAAGAGCTGGGACCGATCAGCCTGAAGACGAGATGGGTCAGGGGTATCTTATTGATGTGCAGGAATATGTGATTGGGGAAGTAGAGAAGGTGGAGCCGAACTCTTCTTGGTGGTTCCCTGTGACAGGACAAAAGGCAATGGGCACAAACTGAAATATAAGAAATCTTATTTAAGCTTAAAAACCACCTTTTTTTCCTGTGAGGTTGGTCACGCACTGGAAGAGATTGCCCAGAGAGTCTGTGGAGTTTCCATCCTCAGAGATATTCACAACCGGACTAACACAGCCCTAAGCTACCTGCTCCACAGGACCTTGGCTTTGAGCACAGGGGTTAGACTAGATGATCTCAGGAGGTGCCTTCCCACCTCAGTCCCATTATGTGATTCGGTAACAAAACAAATGAAAACAGAAAATCAAAATTATCAAGAAATAACAAAAAGCTCACAATAAAATTGTGAAATAGGCAATGCTGCTTTTATTGAGTCAGCCTTGCTGGAGCTGTGTTAGCTCTGAAACTTACACAAGTAATTTCTGAGGATAATTTTTTTGCCTTTAAATGTACAAACCGTCAGGTAAAGAAATATTTCTTACAAGATTTGGGGGTGATATTCAAACAACAAGGAGCTTACCATAGCATTGGAAAGAATCTGGATGAAGCCCATAGTGTATTCAGTAGGAGTGTTGACTGACAATACAGGTACTGAAAATTTAAGAGGACTTGATACTTTTAAATCTTGTCTAGGAGGAATCACTCAGAACTGAAAAACTGGAGAGGATCTCTTCTTGCTGGACTTTCATGTATAGACTTGGAAGGTAAGTTTAGTCTGAATTATGCTGTTATATTTTTTTTCTTTCTAAAATCAGTTCTAGTTTCTCTTCAGCCAAAAATCCTAGATATTTTTCTTTTTTTCTGAAGGGAAACTGTTATTCAGTCACTAAATTAGCTTACCATTTCTGAAGAGCTAGATTAAGATTGTTTGGCTATTTCCTCTTCACTTGTTTTAAATCTGAATGCTCTTTAAAGCAGAAGAAGCAATATTAAAATTTCATTTAACTACAGTTTAAGCCAAGTAGGAGTTGTAGGGCTGCAGTATTGTACAAGTCACACAGCAGCACATACTTTGTAAGAAATCCTACGGGTGAACCTCCTGCCATCTGCAATGCAAAACATCTTACAGTACCATGGTGAAGTACTGCAGTTTTGTAACGGCTAATCATTGAGATGATAGCTGTTATATAATATAGCCAAGAATACCAAGGTTAACCCAGTGTAAGTGCAAGGTAAGTATAACAATCTGATTCTCCCTCCACTTATACCTGTTTTAGGCAAGCATGCCTTTGGTAGAGTTATTCCTCAGTTAGTGCGGTGAAGGCTTCCTATCTTCATCGTCCCACTAAACACAGCACCGGAGGGTAAAAGTACGGAAAGCAAGTGACAGCTGTCAGTTCAGCTTTCTCTGATTTGTTCAAGGATCACCTGTAATCCCAACCTTGTATTTCCACAAGATTGCGTAGGAAGGGCTAGCTGGGTTATTGCTTTGCAAGGTGGGATAGTTGCATATCACACGTGCCCTCATGTCAAAACCCCAAATGCTTTCCCAGCTTCTGCAGACTGAGCTCTGGAAATAAGCAGAAAATACCAGACCACACTTGTGAGTGTAAATACGGATGTCACAAGGCATCTAAATAATCCCATTGTGCCATCAGCTTTGAAATCTGTTTATCAACACCGTGCCTTAAGTTTTTCTCAAATGCATTATTAGCATACATATAACCAGTGTGACAAATCAACCTCAACACAAAAACAGATACTTCCCAGAGGAAGGTAGAAGTTAAAATAAGCTATTCATGTCTTTAACCACAGTATCACATGGAGGAAATTATTCTGGGGAAACCAATGTCATTTTGTTTAAACAATTAAAAAGCACGTCTTCTCAGACACTTCACTTTCACTGGTTCTTTGAATGACTTTTTAGGGCAGGTTTTACTGTTTCACCCTAGCAACTCTGTTGAAATAAGATCTTGCTAGCTGCTTTTTCCTTACAATTTACGTTTTGCAAGTAAATTCAGCATATTGCTTTCTGTTGATAGAGAATATGATCTTAATTTTACTAGGAAAATTGGAAGTTCAGCACAAATTTAAATAGGGTAGAAGATGTTAGAACCTGTAATTTTCCCTGGAATTCAGTATTTTCTGCAATCAGTCAACAAACTGTACAATTCCCTCATGACTGACACTTGTTATCCACCATTCCTTTAATAATGTTTCTTCTATTTTCAGAATTCATTGGGAAACGGCAGGGAAACAGACTGGATTTTTATATTTATGATCTCTAAAGGAAAAAGAAAGTTAAATCAGTTCAGATTAAATAAGAACTTCACTGAATTCTTAACCAAAACTTAAGAGATTTTAGCCAGACCTAGGAAAATTAAAAGAAGGTCATCTGTGCTATCACTAGTAAGACTCAATCTCAACGTCAAGATCAGATATAGAAAGAGTTATATGATGGACTATTTGAATTGAGCCCATTACATGGAAGTTATTAAAAATGAGTGTGGCTGGCTGCAAAGAGAGGAAGAAGGAAATCAGTGGGGTCAGAAACCAGGAAAGAAACAGGGTAGGATATAGAGACGTCAGGAAGCTGGAGGCTTCAGCTGGAAGCAATGAAAGTAGATAGGATTGAGCAGTGATGAAGAGTTAGAGATGAAGATGTCATGCACATTGAGGTGTACTGGAAGGAAGAGACGGTGAACATCTGGATCCAGAAGTGGGAAAGGTAATAAGAAAGTTTGCAAAAGGTGAAAAAAGATAGTCCATCTAAGCGGAGGTAGAAGCAAAGATCAGATGTGGATTTGCCATCCTCTCAAAAGCACAATACTGTAGCTGACATCAAAATCTACAGGCATCTGTCTTCTGAGACAGAACTGGCAGAATTGCCTTAGTATCACTGGGCCATTGCAGAGAAGATTATATGCCACGCTCCATCCCACTCTTGTACAACATATGCCTATAGAAAACAAAGCTATTTGGAAATTAAGGATAAGTTCCATGGGGGAAAGAGGCAATCAATGTGCAGTCTGCCTAACTGGCTGTAAAATTATACATGACAACTAACAAGGAGTGTGCCAGTCACAACAGAAAATAGTTCAAAAAGGTCACTTGTGAGGTTGAACAGGTTGAGCATGGCAAGAACATACCAGATGCACAACTAGGCATACTGCTTGGAGTGTGCATATGTGTGCATCCGTCTGTAAGTTTGCACAAGAGAGACATAGAAATGCTTATGCATGCTTTGCAAAGCCAACACGGTGCATTAGGATATATACTGCACGTGAAGGAAGCCATAGCCATTTTGATTTTAAGATGGTGAAAGGGTAAATACTACTTACCATTGGAGAAGGAGAAGAATATTGTTCTGTATTGTTGCTTGCCAGCCTGCCTGAAAAAAAGGCAAGGATTCATGGCTATGTTTGTGAGTTAGGGGGAGAGGCAGATTTGGTGGTGGGGTAACAATTTATAAAGACTTTTGTAGACATGTCTAGCTCATGTCTGTTGCAGATCATCTATATCAGATGCAGATTTTAAAGCCAAGTTGAGCAGTGTTTGTGTTTCTGCAAGAGTAACACAGAAGTAGGCACCTAATTAGGAAAATTGCCAAGGAAACTATTAACTGAATACAATTGATCTATTCCAAATAATGCCTCTATGGCAAGAGGCATGTATAAATACAAAAACACTTCCAGTGTGCAGCGACAATGACTTTTTGACTGGTTTATTTTCTTCCCTTACAGGCAGGATCTTTCTCGCTTATGCACGGATCATTGCATACTCCAGAATCTTCTCACATTCTCTCCCATCCTCCCATAGCTATGGGCTTATCTCCGATCACGTGTTTATGGGGTTCTCTGCAACTCCCCTTAATTCCTACTAACCTGCTAGAAGGTCTGTAGGATGCCTTTCTCTGTTGCAAGCCACAAGTTTGCCATACTCCCCATTCCTTTCTCCATAAGTGTCAGAGGAACCCACTGAATTTCCAGGCTCTCGTTCCCCTGTGGCCATCCATTTGCTCTTCCTCCTAGCATGCTTGTTTCCTTTTTTCCCCCCCAGAAAACAAGTCACTTATGGTGCAAATGTCTCATTTCTCTTCATGAAAGCTTGAGTCAGCAACCACTCTGTACCTCGAGGTGAGGGAGTAAGATCTGGCTGTAATTAGTGGCAGCGTAATTACAGGAATATGCACTCATTCCCCAGCCCAGAGAAATTCCTCTGTTGCTGACTGTAGCTGTTAGAAATTTAAAGAAAGACCTTTCCACAGCATCCTTATCTACAGGTTGAAGAACTTTTGCTTAGGATACTAAACTAAAATCACAGTACAAAGTAGGAAATTTGAACAGGGCTCCTGTTTTGTCAGAAAACCAAAGATTGTCATAAGCATCTATGCTTATGATGGCCGGAAGTCATCCTTTCACCCAGGGTACAGTCTCATATCCAGCAATATTTCATTAACAAATAAAGACAGTCATCAGTTTTTCACCCTGAAACTTAAACACCAATGAAAACTGCAAATTTTAGAAGGTAGAACTGCAG
This sequence comes from Aptenodytes forsteri, assembly GCF_000699145.1. Classification (NCBI taxonomy): domain Eukaryota; kingdom Metazoa; phylum Chordata; class Aves; order Sphenisciformes; family Spheniscidae; genus Aptenodytes; species Aptenodytes forsteri. The sequence goes on from NW_008796056.1 coordinate 2,443,350, forward strand.
CTGGGCAAGCCTCGGCTTTCACTCTTCTTCCTACTAAGAGGCCTGTCCTCATGCTGTCTTGACTGTGGACCTTGCTCAGTAATAATCTCTACAGCCATTATTATAATACTCTGTAATCTTATATTCAAGATGTAGTAAAATATAAGAATTATTTTGTATTTTAAATAATTTATTTGTGATGTAATGGTGATTTATAAACAATAAACACATCTCAACATGACACTTGAATGAGTGATAATTGGCAAGATGAGCACAATATGTTCGTGCTTTCTCTGAGGTCTTTGACAATTAAGCACCTTATATCACTTTATGTCACTGGTCAATCATGTAGTAAGACTATAGTACCATAAAGAAATATTGTTCTTTAAGAAATTAATAAATAACTAAGATCTTAATTTTCCTAGAATTAAGAATCTCAGTCAGAGTAGGATGATCAGCTGGATCTTTTATGCAAATCTGATTAAATGGACAGTGGGGGGTTGGTGGTGATTTTGGTCTCTGAAAAAATGAACAATCAGCGCTCAGTTGCTTGCTTTGTAACACCCCATAGTCTCCACACCCCTCCCACCCCCAATACATGTATATCCTCATATACTTATCCAACATTGACTTTTCGTATTTTCCTTTCTTTGATTTTGTTGCTATGGAAATCTTCCAATAGTGTCTGCATTGACTCAAAAGTGCTGAAAGCCTTTGAACATGTAGCGCTCTTATGTGTCTTCAGGACAGTTTGGAATAATGCTAAACAAATGCAAGTGAAAATTGTGTTTATAAAGAAATCCTCTCCGCTCTTCTGTGCCTAAGAAGGCTAGCTCCTTTCAACGTTTGCATGTTTATTTTAGCAAAAAATAAACAAGCACTGTGTATATAACCCTTCTCATGCCAAAGTTTCTCAAGGAGCTTAACAAATGACACACCATCTGCAAAGATTTCTTGTCAAGGTGCCTCTGGAGAGCAATTGACAACCTCTCTGTGATACCAGCTTGTTACTATTTGTCTCTTAAGGAAATGAAAAATAAAATTTCAAAAGTGACATCCAATTACCGTTGCTGTATTTGGATAGGACTTGACAAACTTCCTGAGTGTCCTGCAAAGGATTGTGCAACTCCTGAAGGGCACAAAGGGAGACGCAGGGGTTTCCCATCTCATGGGAGAGGCAGTGCCTCCTTCAGTCTCCACTCTACCATCCTGACACAACAGGAGGCTTGACAGTCCTGATTCTGTCCAACTGACATGAGCGAAGGAGATCAGTGGAGTTTTATGCCTCAAAGTATTATAACTTCAGGTATAAAAATGAAAAAAGTGCAGAGGTATTTCTGGTAGGTCTTGGAGGAGGTCTTAAGGGAAAAATCATAGAATCATAGAATCATAGAATCATTAAGGTTGGAAGAGACCTCTAAGATCATCAAGTCCCACCCTCCACCCCACCCCACCAGGCCCACTAAACCATGTCCCTAAGCGCCTCATCTACACGTCTTTTAAATACTTCCAGGGATGGGGACTCAACCACTTCCCTGGGCAGCCTGGTCCAATGGTTAACCACTCTTTCAGTAAAGACATTTTTCCTCACATCCAATCTAAACCTCCCCTGGCGCAACTTGAGGCC
>NW_008796056.1:2446009-2448940 GCF_000699145.1 Aptenodytes forsteri
AATCTTCCCCGGCACCGAGGTCAGGCTGACAGGCCTGTAGTTCTCCGGATCCTCCTTCCGTCCCTTCTTGTAGATGTGCGTCACATTGGCAAATCAGTAAAAAATTATCAGAAAACCTTGCTTCAAATAAAGTGGATTTTTTCCACCTAGAACTTGGGCATCAGTTTATCAATTACCACTATAAAGAGTTTTTTCCAAAAGCCTTTCTCTTGCTTATTATATCACATTCTCCTTCTTTCTTCCTTCAGTCACAGCGTCTTTTACCAGAATGCCTTTAAGTATAGAAATACAAAATTTATAAGTGTCCTGAAGATGTAATTATTTATGCAATCTACCAAGCCATTACTTTAGTCCCCATTGTACCACTTTCTTGTGCCTTTCACCTGTTTTGTGTCTTTTTTGGATTGAGGGTCTGACGTATCACTTAGCTTGGCACTCACCTTCAGCAAAAAAAGAAATGAAAAAACAAAAGGAATTAAAAAGAAATAACTAACTAATAACTAACATAACATAACAAAACATACATAACATAACATAACAACATAACATAACATAACAATGACCCAACTCACCTAAAAATATTCCTCATGAAAATATCAGGAAAAATACTTCAGAAATGCTCCAGTGACTTGAATGTGGCTTAACAAGTATTACAGTTTTCAATTCATCCAAAGGAAATTTTTCCATAGTGTGAGCCATTTGTGTTTCTGAATGCCAACTTCGACTTGTTTTGAAGCCTTTACCTATGTCACCTTTTGGATCTCTCCCCTTAGTGCCATGCACATAGTTATTATGGTAACAGTGAAATGGAGAAAGATCCCTGATGTTGTGATCAAATATGGCACCAGTGAGGCAAACACCAGATCCTCCAATGAGGATCCAGTCCATAACTTTTCCTAAATTCAGTATCATATTATTTCTTTAATAATGAGAGGACAGAATAGTTCAGTGCAAGTGGAACGAACAGCATTCTGTGTCTATTACACTCATTTTATTGTCTCCTTGATCATTTTGAACTAATCTGTGGATAATTCAAATCCTTTTGCCAATTTGAGCAGCATGTACAAAGACACACTACAGAGCAAGGCAGTTAATATCCCTTTCTACATATTTTATCACAATCATGCCTGGAATGTGGCATTTGATTCTGGGCATCCCTGGAGCACTCTGAGGCCCAGTGATGAGGTATGGAGGGCAATAGGCAGAATTCATCTTTGGAAGGGAAAATAGGTGACTTTAGGCATGTTCCGAATGATCTTTTATCCAATGTTATTTCTCTTCCTTTAGAGTATTCCAGGAAAAAGCAGATTCAGTTATCAGGGAGGTGGCAAGATGGGTCTCAGTTACAAACCACATTTCCCAGTAATGTGTTAAAAATGACGTAGCAATCAGTAGAAGATATGAAACTTCCTTAATTTATTAGAAGACCTGTATTCTACATACTCAAAATACAGTATTGACATATGAAATAATTTGCTTGCTAATTAAAACAAGTTTTCTTTCTTCTGTTCTTTTCATATGTTTCAGGGATGATGAGCATTAAGTCTTTACAGAAGGATGGTCATTACTTCCATATATCTGAGCATGAAATACAGAAAAGTTTCATTGAACTTAAGAAGAAGTTTTCAAAGACAGATGACTGAATTCCCTTTCTTCTGATAAGACCTTATCCTGCTTTTCTGAAGTGAAAGGAGTTTTGCTGAAACCTTGATGGGAGCAGGGTCTGTCCTTTAGACAGCACTGGTAAATTCAGTCTAGGTTAGAAAATATCAGAGCTTATTATTGCAAAGTGCAGACATTTTCTTATTATGAACCAACACCATTTTCTTTCTCTTTCATAGAATTTCTTTGCAAGCAGAACATTCAATTTAACTTTTCAATCCATGAGCAACTAAGTACTGTACTGCCAATTCTCAATGGGATAGTTCAGAATTGGTGATTGACTACATAGCTATAATTTTTAAAAGATTAATTCACTGGTGACCTAAATACCTACACAGTGGCAAATTGAAAAATGTTCCTAGGCAACAAGAACCTATTGACACAATGAAAATTCCTCCTTCAGAAATTGTTACCTGAAGCAAAGCAGCAAAGAATATATATATCAGATTTGAAGGAGGGTAAAAATAAGATGAGCAAGAAACACCCTTAACTTTTCAAAAATCATTATGTACGTTCATATGATTCTGTGTTTTTTTCCAGGGATAGAAGACCTCCAGGAAAATCCAAAAGAGAAGTGCTGCCACATGTGATTGGGGGAAAAAAATCATCAGGAGAACAGAACTGCTTCAAAAGTGATAGGTCAAAGTGCTATCATATCAGAAATGTGGGCCTTCTCATAGAAAACTCCTGATCCCCTTGAGTTATTTAAGATCACACAGCAGTTTCTCAAGGGCAGATATGTACAGCCTTCACAGTGCTTGTAGAAAAACAGCTCTTGATTATTGCATTACTGTTGCACTCCCTAGCATAAATATTTCAGTAGCTGACTGAACACTTACTGTGCAAAGTCATGGAAGCATCACTTGAAGATAGAAGTAGCCTGTTACCAGTAGGAAAACATTTTTCTTTCTATAATGTCCCAGTTCTGAGCCCTGAGGGTGACCTACAAAATGGCTCTCCCATCTCCTCCAAAAATCCTTGGGAAATGAAATATGTAATTTGTCTGGCTGCTAAAAGTTATGGACACAAATATAAGGCTTTTTTGTCAAATTAAAGGATGGTTCTGCTCACTCTGACCCCTCTCTGTATCTCATAGGAAGCAACAACCTCATCACACCTCCATTTACTAACACCATGTTCTATTCCAAAAGTATCAGACAACTGTTTCTTCCTAACTGTCTCATGGATTATCACAACAAAGTTAAGTTAGAATCATAGAATCATAGAATAGTTTGGGTTGGAAGGGACCTCTAAAGGTTATCTAGTCCA
>NW_008796056.1:2449115-2454690 GCF_000699145.1 Aptenodytes forsteri
AGGCTGCAATAAGGTCTCCCTGAAGCCTTCTCTTCTCCAGGCTGAACAACCCCAACTCTGTCAGCCTTTCTTCATAGGAGAGGTGTTCCATCCTTCTGGTTGTTTTCGTGGCCCTGCTCTGGACCCACTTCAACAGGTCCATGTCTTTCATAGAATCATTGAGGTTGGAAAAGACCTCTAAGATCATCGAGTCCAACCGTCGACCCAACACCACCATGCCCACTAAACCATGTCCCTCTTCTGCTGAGGGCTCCAGAGCTGGACGCAGTACTCCAGGTGGGGTCTCACCAGAGCAGAGTAGAGGGGCAGAATCCCCTCCCTTGACCTGCTGGCCACGCTGCTTTGGATGCCAGCCCAGGAATGATTGGCCTTCTGGTTTACGATTAGCCACTGGTTTTCCATTTCACTTCCTCCCATCCTCTAGTTTGCTGAAGACATGGGATTAGCTGTTTACAGCAGTGGAGATTTCACCTAACTGACCTCAGATACATACCTGAGGTGGGAGGGATTGCACGTCTTTTGCCTTCTTTCTCCTAAAGAAAGCTCACTAATTTGAGAGAAAGCCCACCTCTGAGAAGCCAGAGAGGAGGTCAAATCTTTGCCATAAAAGGCCACTTTCAAATCTAAAGGAAGATTGCCTTTGGTCCTTATCCTCACCTTTTGTACCCAACAAAAATACAAACATGCTGAACGGGGATGCACTTGTGTTCACAGCCTATCAGCAAGAAGGATGGACTTTTCATCAGAGCCACTGTTTATGTTCTTTCATAAGAACCGAAACATTATGGCCAAGGGAGAAGTCCAAGGGGAGGCTGTAACAGTTTTGCATTGATCAGTAGATGAGGTTATCTATGTTTTTCCTTAGACATGGACAAAAGGGCAAAAACAAACTGCATGTGTTAGATTTGGGAAATGTTTGGGTCTCTTCTCTGACTAAACTGAGAAAGAATTTGAAACTCTGCCTCTCACTTAATACATCACTGTCCTGACATCTGAGCTTCAAAGTGTTCTGTGTGGATGGGGGTCAACAGCCCATATTTATGGGATATTTTTTAAAGTATAATAAATTTATTGCAGTGTAGAAGAGGAAAGTGTTGTATATCTCAGTATCATCTGGCAGGAAAAAGCAGTCTATGCCCATTCAACTGCTGGTGGAAATCACAGCTACAGATTAAGATCTTCACTTTCTTTAAGTCTTCCCCTCACTATACCTCTCTTCTCCAACATTCAGCAGGGAAGGGAAGGTTATGAGAATCTCCAGAAGCATTTCACCTGTTAGTGTCTGGCAGTGACACCCTAGAATTTAACTCCTCATTGGTAACTAAATAAGTGTAGCAAACCCAAGGTAAATGAGAGCCCAGGAGATGGCCATGTTAATTCCAGAATTTCTGTGCAACTTTATTAAAGCCAGCTACAACATTCCCCAGAGTCCTGCCCCACGCTTGATCCCCGTTTCCTCAAGGATCTCTCATCTAGGTTATTGCTGTCGCTCCCATTCTGCTGGAAACTTTCATCTGCTTGTCTCTCATGAGGGAGAAAATGTCATGAGGACCTTTTGCTCTCACTTTCAAAAGCAAACATGAGATTTTCCTTGGATTGCTCTGCTCTGGCTCTCTCAGAAACCACCCTAGTACTGTGCTACTGACCCAGTTTCTTCCTCTAGTCTCATGAAAATATGGTGGATTTTTTTCTTCCTAGAATATTCTGCTACTGCGTTATAGTTCCACTTTCCTCCAGAAACTGTAACTCTCATAATCCCTCTGCTTTAGTAAAGCATTTGGGACAGCAACCTGCTAGAGTTAATCCTGCTCTTAAATGGGAAAAAAAATGGCCTTGTTCAGCATAGGATTAAGACATTCATTCACTCAGAAAGTGTGCATGAAGCCCCATGGACTTGTGACAACATAATAAAAAGACTATATTAAAACACCTGGAACAAAGATGGAACTTTGTTCTCCTAATTTATGCTCTCCAGAAAGGAGTAAAATATGAATATTTTGCCTTTTCCATAAAATGGTGGAAACAACATATTACTATACAATGGGACTGCAGAAGAGCATAATGAGCCAGTGTTCTCAGATGCTGTGAACTTGTCAGTCTCTTCACTTCTGTGACGGAAAATAGGTCTGTTGTTTTAAATTACATTTTTATGGTGCTTTGGAAAAAATAACTTGGATACCCCCAGTTTCACAAAATAACTGGTATGCCTACCATAGTGCTCCTTCTCTGAGTCCCCTGGCTCTTGAAAAATTTATTTTTTTTCCCATGTTCTTGAGTTTCCCAGCCAAGATAACTAGTAGTAAACTAGAAAACAGAAATATTTAAAGATATCCCAGGGGGAAAGATAGTTCACATTCATACATACAAGCAGCAACCACTGCCTATGAGTTCATGTCATCAGTTGAATAACATATTTTAATACAGTATATGCAGTCATGTTTGAATGAAGACTCAGCTGTAAGTTGAAATTCTCAACAGCAAGTTTTGCAGAGGTAATAGAAGGTGACATAATAAAAATCCACACAGGATGCATCTACAGCTCGGTGGGAAATGGTTTTCTAGGATTACCCTGAAGTAGAGAGGTGACTGGAGTTGAAGATGGGTATTTCTAGCTCTTCTTCTCCACCATCTTCACACTTGAGGTTTATGCTCTGGTCACTCAGTCATTTTGAAGCAGCATCTACAACTGCTCTTGTTGAATTGATCTACTGTATTTAAATTACTATATAATAGCTGGTACATGAAGTGGAACCCGAGCCTTTTTTCTCCAGCTCACCAGGGTGTCTGGTGTCAGAGGCATCTGTCTCTAGGAGATCTACAGAGAAGATCGTAAGTCTTCTGTTTCGTCTCCCATCTTTTGCTTGTAGCTTGTAAAATCTGAAGGTTAAAAACATAAAATCATTAGCTACTGATCAAGGTATTTTTGCACTATTAATTTCTTGTCCAGTACAATGAGGTTTCTGTATTTTGGGGTCCAATAAGCACTACGTGAGTAGGCTAAGATAAGTTCTAATTTTTGCCTATCAAGAAACCCATGTCTACCTAAAATCAGAGAACATCACTGCAGTTGTTCTTGCTAATTTTCATCTTAAAGGTGGCGATAAGCTAATGAAAAATGATATGTACGTTGTAAGGATTAATTAATGCAAAGCCCAATAAAGGTGGCTATAACCTAATGAAAAATGATATGTACATTGTAAGGATTAATTAATGCAAAGCCCAATTATGTGGAAGAAAATGGAACTAATATTGCATTTCTTTGTTCATCTGTTGAAAGTACAATGAATAAATATTTAGTGTAAGAGCCTCTTGTTATACAACCAATCTTGCAACAGGTGTCAGTAATAACTAATGATGAAGCCATGTGTCAAATAACAGGATATGGAGCACAGCTGGATTTTCAAGGTGAATGACAGATTAGAAAAAGCTTAAAAAAATCTTAATAACACTGCATTGTAGTTATAAAAATATATTCACTTGTCTAATCTTTTTATAGCAAAGTGCGTCACTTCAAAACTCTTACCCATAAAACTCTCTTGTCATTAAATCACCTCTCAATCCTGCATATTGACACACTCCTCTCATAATGATGGGACTTCACAAAAACCAGAGAGTTACATACTGCTTTCACAGGTGAAGCAATGTGGCCCAGCAGCACCTGATCCCAAGAAATGCTCAGCCTGAGGCCCGGTGTTCCTAGTCATCTCTGAAGGGTGATCAAGAAGTCCCTTAAGTAAAATTCTGCCCATCACTGAAACCCTTTTTCTTCCTTTTGAAGTCTTTATATCCATTCAGTGCCTTAAAGACTAGCTCATCTGTAAACTGAATAAAAGAAAAAAAAAAGCTGTTCGATATTTTGCACCTGTCTATTTCTCTTATTGCTGTGGCTTTTTCTAGTGTTTTTCACAGTGCTTTTTCCCATTCTCCCTTGTAATATTGGATATTCACATTTTTCCATGCATCTTTTTGTAATGCGTGGAGTGAAGCAAGTGTCTTCCTTTTAGAGTACTTCTGAAATTAAGAAAAAGCCACTCAATAAAGAACTCAGATCAGGTCCCATAGGGAAATCTGCACAGGGCTGGCCCAAGCCATTCTTTGTGCTCATGCTGAGGCCAGTGCAGGAAATAAGGAAGGAAATGAAATGTCTTTGCAGCCGTGAGGGAACCCTGTTGCTAGTCAGTGCAGACCAGGGCCACCAACACCTGCCTTAATTGGGGCTCTCTGTGTGGTAACACCAGTGGGCTGCCAGCACAACGGAGGGAGCTGGGAATTAGGGCTCTCTGAGCCACTTCATCCCCCTTCCCCTGCCCATGCCAGCCTCAGATGATGGAAAAAAAATGGGACTTAGAGCAAATTTTTCCTGCTCCATTTCTGCAGTGCTCCGGGATATGCTGGGTTCATTCCCCAAAGAAGCCTTCTGATTGCATGGCATCATGATGCATGAAGAACTTCATGGCACCTATGAAGGCAGGACCCAGGCTTTCCTGCTCCTTAAGAGCAGATTTTTATCATTTATAAACTAAAAGAAGCAGCTCATTTGACCATTAGCATTGATGGGTCACTGTTGGGACCCAGCACGGCTCCTGGTGGGAGGAGGAAAGGAGGGATCCCCTGTTACACCATTATTCTCTCTTCTACAGCAATTCTTGGTTTTCCTTTATTCCATTATCTCAGTCTTTGCCTGCTTCATTATTTTTGACTGATGACTATTTTTTTGTGTGGGTAGGATTTTTCTAATAAAAGAAGCATACTGGCACTAGCTCGCTGCTCGGGTCTCCAAAGGCACCCAACACACTTTGCTGAGATTGGAGCTGTGCACTGATTCACAGCAACTGCACTCAGTTTGGCCTCCTTTTGGTCTATTAACTGTCCATAAACAGAGGGCAATTTCCAAACAGTCATTTTCCCTTTCTCCAAATAATTTTCCTATCACTTTTATGCTGGTGCAATTCTGCTGGCATTGCTTACAGCTTATGAGAGGAAAACCATATTTGGAATCTGGAAAAAATATTAATATGTTGCAAAATTCTAAAGAATGGTTCAAAACAACTCATTACTTTCATACATATGCTATTAAAGTAAAAAATACTTTTTTTCTAGTATCTATTATGTATTGGGTTTGAGTGGCAAGGTTTTGGCAGCAGGGCAGCTGCAGGGGTGGCTTCTGTGAGAAGCTGCTAGAAGCTTCCCCCATGTCCGACAGAGCCAATGCCAGCTGGCTCCAAGGCAGACCTGCCGCTGGCCAAGACTGAGCCCATCAGCAACAGTGGTATAACATATCCTCTGGGATAACATATTTAAGAAGGGGGGAAAAACTGCACAACAACAATTGCAGCTGGGAGAGTGAGAATATGTGAGAGAAACAACTCTTGTCCGACAGAGCCAATGCCAGCTGGCTCCAAGGCAGACCTGCCGCTGGCCAAGACTGAGCCCATCAGCAACAGTGGTATAACATATCCTCTGGGATAACATATTTAAGAAGGGGGGAAAAACTGCACAACAACAATTGCAGCTGGGAGAGTGAGAATATGTGAGAGAAACAACTCTGCAGACACCAAGGTCAGCGAAGAAGGAG
>NW_008796056.1:2455749-2487775 GCF_000699145.1 Aptenodytes forsteri
AGTTCATGGAGGACTGTCTCCCGTGGGAGGGACCCCACGCTGGAGCAGGGGAAGAGTGTGAGGAGTCCTCCCCCTGAGGAGGAGGGAGTGGCAGAGACAACATGTGATGAACTGATGGCAACCCCCATTCCCCATCCCCCTGCGCTGCTCAGGGGGAGGAGGTAGAGAAAATGGGGAGTGAAGTTGAGCCTGGGAAGAAGGGAGGGGTGGGGGGAAGGTGTTTTAAGATTTACTTTTCATTTTCTCATTATCCTACTCTGATTTGGTTGGCAATAAATGATGTTAATTTCCCCGAGTCGAGTCTGTTTTGGCCATGACAGTAACTGGTGAGTGATCTCTCCCTGTCCTTATCTTGACCCACGAGCCTTTCGTTATATTTTCTCTCCCCTGTCCAGCTGAGGGGAGTGATAGAGTGGCTTTGGTGTGCACCTGGCATCCCATCAGGGTCAACCCACCACATATTAACATATACGCAAATGCAAAACAGTACTCAAAATTTCACTTCCCAGGACAAGCTATAACAGTTGTGCCAGTGGGATGGATGTTCAGATGAAAAATGTAGATGTTTTTAGTTGATCTGCAGTGTAAAAATTAAAACCATGAAGCTCCTGAGTGGGCTAAGAGATTCAGATTCACAGTTTTTCCTCATCGTCTAAGTGCACGTCAGTCCTTGATGCAATGCCTACTCTGGCACCTTAAAGGAAGAAAAGGTTGTTTGGTTTGCTCAGAGTATTCCCATAATTAAACCCAATAAAGCTTTCAGTGTGAGTTATTAACTTGGTGATAGAAACAGACATTTCTTAAACAAAAATAATTATATCTAATGTGATTCATAAAATTTTTAAGCACAGGATGTTATCTCACTATAGCAGTGTTCTATTGCAATATTGTCAATCCCAAGTGTTAAAAAATACTTCCACTCATGATACTTTAAATAATACATTTGAGAATCATTTACTTTCTCTTTCATAAGGCGTGAAGTGCATTTTTATATTTTCAGGCTTTGCTCTCCCAAGAGTCAGAAACAGGCCATTAGAGGATGGAAGCTGGGCAGTTATTCCAGCTCCTGTGGATGGACAAGGAGCATCTCTGGTTCACCACTAATTCCATGCTGTGTACTACCACCTCTCTGATCTGCTGCCTCTTATTCAGTGAGCACTCCCTAAACCATATTAGTCAATAGGACTAATTATTTGAAGTGCCATGGTTTAGTGGGAAATGTATATGTGAACATGATGGACTCTCAGCATTAGGAAGAGTCAGTTCTATGCTGCCAGAGCCTCTTTCCTGGCATAATAAGTCCCATGATCTATGATGAATAAAAACACATTCAGCACAGTTATACTCTGCCAGGACTAGGACTCAAACTCTGACAACTCTCCTTGCTTGCAGTTATGCAGAATCAAATACTTTTCAGTAGCTGAACAAAAGCCATTGCTATGTTTCATTTTCCTTCTCCAAAGAAGTCTACTGTAGGTAAAAAAAGCTAACACAGACCTGTCAATGGTGGCAGGTAGAAGAAAATTACAGATAAATCACTGAGCACAACATTTTTCTGAGTAATATGAAGCTGATTTAAAGCAACAGCTGGCCAAAGACAGTGGCTATGAATTATCTCTACTCAATGAAGAAAAGGTGACAGATTTCAATTTAGAGAATAATATTAATATTAAGGGATAGTTATATTTTTCAAATGTTTCATATCCGACAAGAAACACCATTTAATTACTATTAAGACTGGCCTTTATTGAAAGCCATATGGCTAACTCAATTTGGGTCATACAGTTTGAAGACAGTATAAAATTCCCAAGCCTTAAGATGAACAGCTAAAAACGATCTGTCTGACGTCAGCCTCTCCATTAACATACAGATATGTGACACATCTGGGGAATTCGGGCTCAGAGATATTGCTCTGAAAGCATAACCAGCTTGAGACAAGTAATTTGAGCATCAGAAACAGAATGTTTGCATGTGCCCAAATTCACTTTTCTGTTCCTCTCTTACACCAGACAGAGACTCCTTCAGAGGAAGCACTAAGACCTCTGCTTGTCAGGAAACACATATATATAAAAGTGAAAAAAAAAATCTATATGTGAAGAGAAGCTTCAAAATTAAGCATAGAGCTAGGTTTGGTTCTGCACTGGGACAAGCAAGGAACAGAAACAAGGTCTTTGTTGCAGCCAGTTCTTCTTTATTCCCTTTTCCCAATTTCCATCCACTTCTTACTTTCCTAAATTGATACCTACTTCTTTTTAAAAATCCTTAGTCATAATTATGCCATTTGTATAGGCTGTTTCTTTCATGCCTTATCCCCCTCTTGTTTACTCCCGATGTTAGTGTTGGACCTCTAATGCAGGTGTCAAGAATTGAGTTTGGGTGATTCCAGTTGGTCCATCAAGTCTCATTTTCCATGAAGAATTTTCTGGGGAGCTGAGTTTTTCTGTGTTGTATTTTGGTCACAATGACTTTTTCACTATAGTGAAAAATGAATGGAAAGCTGGGATAATATCATCCCTGCTGCAATTTGTGGGAAACCAGCAGAGTTGCATCACGAATTAATTTAGACCAGGATTTCCAGCTTAGATAAACAATGACTGCAGGGGCTATATTAAATGGAAAAATATCTGAAGGTAGTCAAGCGGAGTAAAAAAAATGGGACACAAAAGAAATGTTTTGTGCTTTCTGAAGCACAACATAACATTCTTCATATCCTAATTCCTTTCCAAATACTGAAAACGCCCTTTTCTTTAAGAGCACTGGGTAATTTTAATTTATTTCTTCTTATAAAATCTTTCCCAATAAGGCAAAAACAAAAGCAAAAGGACAGGGAGCTGTCATACAAAAACACATTTTATCCTTTTGAAAAAGAAGGTAAAACTGAGGGACATTATGAGCACAAAACTATACGTAGCAGACACAAGATCCAATAAATCTGTAAATTTGTCAGCAGTGGTGACACAGAGTTAGGTAATCTTAGAATTTTCATTCCCAATAATCTTAGAATTTTCATTCCCAATAATGCTGTTGTCCGTGGATCAACAGTACAAATCCCTGAAAAGCCTGGTTGCTTTTAAAACCACTGTAAACACATAAGTCAACCCCTTTCATAGACTGAATTTTTGGGCTCTGTTTGGGGGGATGACCAGATTAATCATGAAAGCAATTCCCGAAAGATCTCATACTTGAAAAGACAAAGGGAGAGAGAGAGAGAAGGAAAGTTTCACTTTGCACTTGCCTTTTTCACCCAACTTTGCAGGAGTTCAGGGACGGACATATGGTGCAGTATGTGCTGTCAGTAAAATGACAGCTACTCTTTCACCCTTGGGCAGCAAATGGAAATGTGGCTGGTTTATAAACCAAATTCTAAAAATAACAAGTGTTCCTTTAACATGGCAGAATAGTGTGACTCATGCATCATTCTGACATAAACATGACATCCATTGCAGCCAAATCATTATGTCCAAATGCTGAAGTCAGATGCAGTTTGACCATTTTCAAAATTACTTATCAATCTTTCAAAAATATTTAAGCATCAGTAGGAAAAATAACAGCAATCTGGAGATCATTTGCCAAATATTAGATGCTGTTTTTATTAGGGACTAAAATCTGAGCTATGAATTCAATCACTGATGTTATAAATGTGTTAAAAACAACCCGCAATCATCCATGTCATGCTGACTATTCTATAAACTTAAATGCCTGGGCAACTTAATAGCTTATTTAATGGTTAATGTACTGAAGTGCATGGGGTACCTATTACTGCCGTAAATTGACTACAGGACACTGAGTAAGCAAGCAGCAGCCTCTTTCCCTCACCTTTCCATCTATAAAACGGAGATGATAAAACTTTCTGTGCGGCCAATGTGTTCCCTTCTAAGCAGGAACTTTCACCATTAGCTTGCCAAAACTTAACGTATCTAAAATGAATGTGAGTAGTTAAAGCTGATTGTCCAAGATTGCCTTGTAGCGAATGGAAAGAGATAGGCACCTTCACCTCTGAGAAAATGAGATGAATCACCTTCTGGAAGGATCCCCAGCTGGCTGTCAAATGAGCCCAGGTGAATAGTTTAGACCTGTATTTTTCAGCGACACTGAGGAGTTCAACTGGCTCTGGTACCCTGGGGGGGATGAGGGCTGAAGCAGATGGCCCCAAGGAGAGTAATTCCCTGCAGTGGACCTGTCTCCAGCAAACTCTGCTGCCACACCAAGAACAAGCAGGTAACTAAACTGAATGTGCCAGTGGTTCCAGTGGTGATAATTTTGTCCTTCAGAGCTGTTTGCAGCCCAGCATACGCTGGAGTGGCCATTATTTCCCTTGACTGCCTCTTGATATCTACTGCAACCAACCAACTCCCTGCACATGTGGATGCTGAGAAGGGTAGAAGGAAAGACTGAGGAAAAGTCTTGGGGAAGAGTGGCTGGAAAGCTGCCTGGCAGAAAAGGACCTGGGGGTGCTGGTCGACAGCCGGCTGAACATGCGCCGGCAGTGTGCCCAGGCGGCCAAGAAGGCCAATGGAATCCTGGCCTGTATCAGAAATAGCGTGGCCAGCAGGAGTAGGGAAGTGATCGTGCCCCTGTACTTGGCACTGGTGAGGCCGCACCTCGAACACTGTGTTCAGTTTTGGGCCCCTCACTACAAGAAGGACGTTGAGGTGCTGGAGCGTGTCCAGAGAAGGGCAACGAGGCTGGTGAGGGGTCTGGAGAACAAGTCTGATGAGGAGCGGCTGAGGGAACTGGGGTTGTTTAGCCTGGAGAAAAGGAGGCTGAGGGGAGACCTCATCGCTCTCTACAACTCCCTGAAAAGAGGTTGTAGTGAGGTGGGTGTCGGTCTCTTCTCCCAAGTAACAAGCGATAGGACGAGAGGAAATGGCCTCAAGTTGTGCCAGGGGAGGTTTAGATTGGACATGAGGAAAAAATTTCTTTACTGAAAGAGTGGTTAAACATTGGACCAGGCTGCCCAGGGAAGTGGTGGAGTCCCCATCCCTGGAGGTATTTAAAAGACGAGTAGATGAGGCACTTAGGGACATGGTTTAGTGGGCATGGTGGTGTTGGGTTGACGGTTGGACTCAATGATCTTAGAGGTCTTTTCCAACCTTAATGATTCTATGATTCTATGATTCTATGAAAAGAAGGTTGGACTCTTGTTGGTTTGTTACACCAGGAACAACACAGGAATATATGCTACATATTCAGTCAAATTCTCTCCATATTGTAATTACTGCTTCCACTTTTTGTCTTCCCATTGAATAAAAGTGTAGATGCAGTAAGCAGAGCATATTTTACTACTGTACCAAAAAGACTGTTATTACTGTTGCTAGGAGTTGTTTTTAGTGGCCTGACATAATTAAGCAATTAATATACAGATGTAACCAGCCTTTCATGTGTCCTATTCCACTTCCTATAACATTGCCTGGGCTCTGTCATCATGTCAAACTTTTGCTTCACACAGATGGTTTTTTAGAAAACCTATTTTGACAGGTGGGAATTTTTTATATATATTACAAAGCAAATGCAAAAGCCCATGAAATTAGATTAACTTCAAAGTAATTTAAGGAAAAGGCAAAGTAGACCTATAAAAGCAGTTGTTTTACTTTGGGCTGGGGAGCTCGATGCAGCAGTGAAAGGAAGGCTCCAATACCCTCCTACAGAGCCACAGACACCAGCCGCTATCATAAATGATCATGTTCAGAGGCTGGAACACCTCTCCTATGAGGAAAAGCTGAGAGAGTTGGGGTTGTTCAGCCTGGAGAAGAGAAGGCTCTGGGGAGACCTTATTGCAGCCTTTCAATACTTAAAGGGGGCTTAGAAGAAAGATGCAGACAGACTTTTTAGTAGGGCCTGTAGTGGTAGGACAAGGGGTGATGGTTTTAAACTAAAAGAGGGTAGATTCAGACTAGATACAAGGAAGAAATTTTTTATGCTGAGGGTGGTGAACCACTGGCACAGGTTGCCCAGAGAGGTGGTGGATCCCGCATCCCTGGAAACCTTCAAGGTCAGGTTGGACGGGGCTCTGAGCAACCTGATCTAGCTGAAGATGTCCCTGCCCACGGCAGGGGGGTTGCACTAGATGGTCTTTGGAGGTGCCTTCCAACCCAAACTATTCTATGATTCTAAGACAAGGACCTGAGCATCCCAGGCTGGATTCTCCCTGTCAGCTCAATGCCAATATATCAGTGTCATCTGCTGAGCTCTAAATAAGACATGTAAACCCAAGGTTAGAAGAAATGAATAGGTCATGAAATGCAGAGGGTTTTGAGTGCAAGTGGAGGCTGAGGAAAGAGGTGAGTCCTATGTTTCTCACTGATGACAACTCAGAAGTGTGTGTCCTCAGATGCATCTTTTATCCACGTAGCCTCAAAAAGTGCATGTGGGGAAGTTCAGCCTGAGACAGAAGGACTGAAATCTACTGATTCCCTGTGAAGGAGACTTTCAGCAGAGCTTACTGTATTACAGCACTGTCCAGACTCTTATGTGAGGGGTGTGTGAGTCACTTATGTGAGTCACTGTGTAAAACAATAGGAAGGGGTTCCTCAGAGAACTTGCCAAGGTTCTCCAAAATTCTTCCAAAGTTCTTCCAAATTCACTTTCAAAATATGTGAGATAGAAAAAAAAAATTGGAAACAGAAAAAAAAGTCTCAGGTTACAAAGCAGGTCAATAAATGTTTTAGGAAAATAAAAATAAGCTGTCTCCTTATTTTCATCCCCTGCATACTGATCCTCATCAAAATTTTCCTTCATGTTGATGCTGAAGTGGCAACTACATTTTGTTTTTCAGGGAGCAAATCACTCACCATGGGATGATTCTGTGAAGTCCTCAAAGAGTCATACGACAAAAAGGTTTAGCTGGTATCTGGCTTTAACCATCATCCATGCCAACATATAACATCAACAGTGGCTTTTTGAGCAACACGGCCTTTTTTGGCTTAAATTTTGGCTGCTGAGCTCATGGCAAGTAAATAGCCAAAACCCTCCTGGCATATAACAAATCGACTAACTGTACAAATAAATTTCTAAAAGCCAAACATGAGGAACAGCTCCATAACAGATCTCAGTCCCATTCCCAGTCTGAGAAGCTAGATGCTTTCAGGAAAATTTTTCACTGTGGAGGTGACAAAAAAAAATATTTCAAAACAGAACATAACAAATAAATTCAAGCCTAAAAAGAAAAGGTGCTTGTGTTCTTCCACACTGCTGCTTCCTCTTAAAGTTTTCTTTTTCTGGTGATGCCTTTCTATGCTTTCTTTGATAAACACAATTAACATAGTCTGTCATTAAATCTATACAAGCTATTGTGCCAGGCACACAGCTACTATCAAGATGTCTCATTCGGCAAGGTAAGCATTAACAATAATTCTATCAACTCCTGGAGTTTTCTGTCTGATGAAAATTGTGGAGCTGCACACAGCGGCTAGATTAGGCACGTTATGGAAAGTATGGTTATAGCAAAAATGGACTAATGAAAGTTTTGGTCTGAAAGATGAGGGAAGTAAGGAAAAAAGTGGTGATTACTGGTTGTTTGTGGTGCAAGAGGACTGGGACCCATAGAGCACATCTACGATACTACTTGAGCATTGCTGCCTGATGACCCCAGGCTGGACCTGGGGTCCGGACCTAGGGCCTGTGTTCAAGCAACATGGGGGAAATATAAGACCATATGGGCAGTGAAACCTGAAAACTGCAGCCACTTTATAGTTTTGCATTTCTTCTTTCCATGGTCTGAAATGTCTCCAAGAACAGTATCGCATCACTTTGCATTATTTGTGCTGGGACTTTGTTCACCTTATCTAAAATATTAATAACTAGCAAGTGATCCTGAGAATGCTTGAGGCTGAGGTGTTAATTGGGATGGTGAAATGAGATCTCATCGTCTAATAACAATACTCAGGGAAGTCTCCTGTCTCCACACAGGTTCCTCTAACAAAAGGAAAAAAAAATCCTCCTCTGTTCTTATATAGGCAATTACTGGTTTGTATTTTCTGACACAAAATCCCACTGGGTATTTGGTGCTAGAAAAAAGTGCTAGTTTCATGCCCCATACTTGAAAAATGTCATGCCCTTTCCAATCCTTTATTTTTTATCAAACAACAGCATTTTTCAGTTTCCTCTATCTAATTTATAAAAAGACTTCCTTAAAATAAAATCACTTGCATTGATTTGCTTGCAGACCCACTGTTAACAAGATTTGCTTCATTACAAATGACTAGCAAAAGTCCAATCGTTGCTCAGTAAGCAATAAAATCTAATTTATCACTTCAATAAGACTACTTTGCAGAATGCCAAACAGTGGGAAATTTTTAAATCAGGAGAAAAAGAATTTACTTTCCTCATAGAGATAATGACTGAAACTTTTGATGTCTTTTCTGTAGAAAAGAAAAATATTAAAATTCACTTTAATTGGAGTGCCATTATGAAGAGTAACTATCCCTGATGTCCTTCGTCTTTGATGGTTATCGGTCTTTTAAGACTGCAGATACTGGACAAAAGTGTTTGTCTTTTATTTGTGGACCAAACTACAAGGAGATATTTCATTCTTCTGTGAAAACAGATCATCCAAATAATCTGAATATCAAAAGAAATATTAGCATCTAAAATTCATCTCCTGTACACTCATGTCTAGTCTAGGAGCATCTCTTTTCTCATTTTTCCTGACATGGGTTTCTTGGGGATGCAGAAGTTTTATGATTTTTCAGCAATGTAATTTAAAAAAAGGAAAAAGGAAAGCAAGAAGTTTTCCTGAACAGGTACTGCAAACTATTGTCAGAGATTCAAAAATTCCAAGCTTCTGCTTCCTACTGAGAGAAACATGTCTCCTACCTGACTGGGAAGAGGTCGTTGTAAACAAGGCTTTGCTACATGAGCTGTGCTAATCAGAATATTATTTTAATCTCATGGAAAGCTTTCAGAAACAACATATTATCATTCATCTGGGATTTGTTTGAAGTGGAGAGTTTTATTGCTTTGAGTATGCAAAACCACTTTTATTTAAAGTGGCACCAGCTTCCCCACATGGAATAAAGTGCTTACCCTACTGTAGCTTGTTCCTATTTATTGGTATTTTCATGCAGGACTTTTATTTCAGTAAATAAATTACACCTCCAACCAAAATAGGATTATTGATAAACTTAAGTGTCCAACAGAAATTAGATTCTAATGAAAACAGGAGAAGTTCTAATGAAGAAAGTAAAAGTGAGTGATTCCATATATTACAAAAAGGATTGCATGACTAACTAACTGGAGTGTTAGAAGTAGCATATCTTCTCTGCATATGAAGAGGCTTGAGCTAGCAATGTTTGCATTGATGGTTGCATCGAGTTGGGCTAGTCATAAACATGTGTTAATCATTTGAGTGAAGGAGAGGAAATCAACCAGATAGTGTCCTAACCCCACTAGGGGTGCCCCATATGTGATTGACCACAAAACCTGATGGGTCTAAGTGTGCCACTTAAGTGTAATTTATCTAGTTAAGATGGTAGTTTTTATATAAAAGGCTAATCTTTTATTTTTCTCCTTCACTCTGTCCCTGGTTTGCAAAGATGTATTGAGCTGCAGCTCATGTTGAGCGAGAGAGGGGCAGGGTGACACGAGCACTTTTAGCTCTCACTTTCCGGATGCGTCATGATCTGTAATAAGGCAAAGAGCAAGTTCTGCCATTACGGACAAGCTCAAGGGTGCAGGGGTTAGCTCTGACAAGGCACCCAGGGACAGCAGGGTGAGGGCTGCATAAATAGAAAGAGGAAAGAAAGGAAAGGAAGGAAAAAAAAGAGAGAAAGGAAAGAAAGGAAAGAAGCCCAGCTCTTCTAATCTTTCTCTCCTCTTTATTTCCTTCCATCTTCTCCGCTCTGCTCAGAAGATGTCTTTCTAAACTTGAATATTGAAAATAAATAAATGAACACCTGAAAAAAGTGAAATTTGGAACAGGTCAAGCAGCACCAGCTTAGTCTTGTTAGAAACTAGGCTTTAAGACAAGCTGTTGGAAATGCTTCTGAGCCCCAGGCTGGGGAAGAGGAGCAGGAAGAAATAATTGGGGCAAAGGGAACCCCCATTTGGTTTTAAAACTTCTAGCTAAAGTAGAGAAACAAAAACCTGAAAATAATAACAAAAACCTTTATTCCCATTGACTGCCCTGAAAATAATAACAAAAACGGCTAATCTTTTATTTTTCTCCTTCACTCTGTCCCTGGTTTGCAAAGATGTATTGAGCTGCAGCTCATGTTGAGCGAGAGAGGGGCAGGGTGACACGAGCACTTTTAGCTCTCACTTTCCGGATGCGTCATGATCTGTAATAAGGCAAAGAGCAAGTTCTGCCATTACGGACAAGCTCAAGGGTGCAGGGGTTAGCTCTGACAAGGCACCCAGGGACAGCAGGGTGAGGGCTGCATAAATAGAAAGAGGAAAGAAAGGAAAGGAAGGAAAAAAAAGAGAGAAAGGAAAGAAAGGAAAGAAGCCCAGCTCTTCTAATCTTTCTCTCCTCTTTATTTCCTTCCATCTTCTCCGCTCTGCTCAGAAGATGTCTTTCTAAACTTGAATATTGAAAATAAATAAATGAACACCTGAAAAAAGTGAAATTTGGAACAGGTCAAGCAGCACCAGCTTAGTCTTGTTAGAAACTAGGCTTTAAGACAAGCTGTTGGAAATGCTTCTGAGCCCCAGGCTGGGGAAGAGGAGCAGGAAGAAATAATTGGGGCAAAGGGAACCCCCATTTGGTTTTAAAACTTCTAGCTAAAGTAGAGAAACAAAAACCTGAAAATAATAACAAAAACCTTTATTCCCATTGACTGCCCCTTGACTGGTCACCACAGTGCATTGCTACTCAGGATACTGAAAAATTTAATCTCACTTGAAAACCTTTGTCCTGAAAGCAAGATTTTCAAATAAGAATAAATCTGCCCCAGAAATCCAGCCTTCTGCATAGCTTGGGGAATGGGTAGTGATTGTTCTTTGATGTTCAGTCTCTTGGAAAGCAACTTAGATCACATTTGCCCTTCCTCCTGCCTGTGGCATTGGCTTCTAAGAGAGTTGGCCTGCTTAAATTTTAGCTTTGAATTAAGAAGTTCAGTAAAGGAACATTAAAACTCGTTCCCAATCTGACTTTGAAAGTTAGTGTTCAACTTCAAAAGGAAATCTAGCTGCCCATGAATGCTGCCAAGCCAAAAAGCTAGGCAGATGCTGAAACAAGAAAAAAGACACTTTTGTTTCATCTTGTGGATGTGGAGAGAGGAAATGAAGAACCAAATAAGAAAAGTGTGTAAGAGAAAGGAAATTTGAGAGGAAATATGAAAAAAAAAAAATGAGGAAAGAGAACTGCTGTGATGAACACAAAACTAGCTGCAAAACAACCATAACAAAAAAGAAGCTAAAAAAGTACCCTCACATGTCACCTTTGAGGCACAATACGTCAAACTGGCCTCCATACTAGTAACATGTTTCATCTTTGTGGCAGGCTACAGGAAAGTGACAGTCAAACAAAGGGTTTATTACCATGTTCTCCTGTTTCTCAGCCATCTCTTGCCCTGCTCTCCCCTTGTTACTAAAACATTACGAGATGCTTTTGTAGAAGAGTGGCTCTTTATTGGCTCCCAGATAGGTTTGTTAACATCACTTTTAACCTGAAGTGCTTTGAATCACCTACTCCTCACCCAGAAAACTGCCTCGTCTCTGTGCATCTCAACTGTTGTCCAAATGTCCCATAAACCGGACATATGCTTCCAATCCACAAGATGGACACCTCACATTTTGTAACAGCTTTTCCTTTTCGGAGGTCATCCTTCACCTGCTGACAGCAGGGAGCACTGCAGACCATTTGCTAGAGCTGGAAGACTCAGGTGGGAACATATTAGCCTGTTCTGTGCTTCTGGGTTATTCCTGATGGATGTGACTAAGCAGATGGATGATTGGAAGAGTGTGAAGACATTTTATAGTTGTATATTTAATGGGTGCCTATGTCAGTCTGAAGAAATCAATGCAGTAAATATTTAATCTCAAAACACTATTAACAATACACCAGCTAAAGATTACTCCTGACTGTGGGAGCACTTCTTGAATACCTGAACACATAAGTGTCTCAGGATAATTTAGAGAAACACAGAACTGCCAGCTAGTGCAGACCCAGGATTTTTTTTTCCAAATTACCTGTGTGTCCTCTCATCCCTTCACATCAACATACAGTAAGACCAGAACTTCAAATGGTGAAACACTTGATGGGTACTGTGGTTACCCAGTGTGACACTGCATAAGCCACTTCAAGCCTGAAAGAAGCACGTTAGTTGGAGATAGCACCCAGTATAGAACACATGAATATCACTTCTTGACCCAAATAGATACATGAGTGTAGCATCCACTTTGTCCGTAGTCCATGTGGGTCGGTGTTACCTTAGAGAGCTGTGTTCCCGCTATCCTGTACAGTGCAGGCATATCCTGAGCTGTGTAGCCATTTTTTAAATGCATCCCATCTTAAGGAGTATTTAGGAATACTCAGAAATACACTACAGAGAATTTTCAGACAGAAGTAGGTATTGCCCCTGCTTTGGCTCTACTGTAAATATTCAAGCCTGACCTTGCAGAAGTATCCCTGAGGCCCAAGGTGTAGCTAAATGATTGAAACACTAAGAAAATGAAAAATGGTTCCTCTCCTGACAGTGAAAATGGAAGAGAGAAGAATCATTCTCAGGGGAACAGCGAGGAAGTGAGGAAGCTGTAGGAGGAAAGAGAAATAGTGACAAATAATGTTCCCATACTCTTCCACCACAGACCATGGTCAGCATTAACAACAGAGGCATCCTTATGCAGCGTGTGGTGACAGGTGATCACCCTGAGTCCTGTAAGCCAATGCCCAAATCAGTTTCTACCATAATGTGCCAAGGAAAAAGAGATATGTTATGAGGGCCAGGTTTCTGGAGCATCCAGAGGGACTATCATAAAAAAAAAGAAATTAATCTTTGAGTTGCGCAAAAGTGTAATTGCTTACAGCTTAAAGCAATAGCATGGTATGTGTTACCTGGGTCCTTCTGAGCCAAGTGGCAAGTGAGAATGAAATGTCCTTGAGGAGAGGAAACCAAGGCCTTTGATGGAGATCAGACACTTCCCATCCTTGCTCTCCCAAACAGAGGATGAGTGAAACATGCGGAGATGTGGTGTTTCCCAGATTGCAGCTCCAGACCTCTTTCAGGCATCACCCAGGTTTGAAAACCTATTTTCTCATGTCCTCCCAGGCACTAGAGGCATGCAAGTTGTAGGAAAGGCTGCTTCTTTGTTTCAGAGCTTGGATCTGTTCTCCATTTCAGTTACATTTCCCTGATAACCCCTCTCCTGGCTTCCCACTCTCCAGAACATCCGATATACTGAGCACTCATCTACTTGCCTTGGCTCTGTAGGAAACACGCGTGCATCTATGCTAAGTGGGATCAAGGTAAGGTTTAACTCAGCTGCAGCAACTGTTTAATATACGCCCTGCAACAAGACCTAACTCTGTGCCATCCCATCCAACACCCCTTTAATTCAGGACATTAATTTCTCAACTACACATTTTTTGATATATACTTCTTTAACACTAAATGGTTTGGGACAAAAAATTCCCTCTATTTTGTTTCTGCTGGAAAACAGCAATAGAAAATCACCTACCCATGCATGCAACATATCATCATCATATTTTACTGTGATAATAATTTTTATGAAAAAAATGTTTTTATTTTTAATATTTGTCTTGACTCAGCAAAACTTTTTTTTTTTTTAATTTGGAGCTACATAAGAGATGGGTTTCACCCATTTTATGGTATTTCTTGTCATTATGCAAGGTAAAACATTTCAACATAAACATTTTGTAACAAGCTATGTGATAATTAAATGTCAAATATGTAAATAATTAAATCTAGGAATTTCTGGATTAATAAATTGTGGCAAAGGTAGACATGGCAAAATGACAATCAGTTTTTTTCCTTAACAAAACAGAGTATTAAAACATGATCGAGTTTTGCAATACAAAATGAATGAAATGTAATTAACTTGTTTGAACCTTTCAGTTCTCTGCTTTTATACTTCATCCTGGTACTTTTCCATTTGTTATTTTTACAGAACCATATTAATGGAGCTCCAATTATTTTTAATCATCATCATCTGAATAATTTACCTAAAATCTTTCAGCCTGGTTTTCCTGTTCAGTCTATTTATAAAGGGTATGCAAATGCTCTGGGAATTTAAGAAATACACCGTGTGCTAAGAGTTAAGCACAAATGTCTTCCAAGTGTGTGTGCAAACACAAAAATTTTTGATGTTTGAGGAAATCCGTCCTTCAAGCAATTCATTCACAGGGACCTTCTACCTCCCAGATAATGGAACAAATGAAAATAAATAGGGCTTTCTGCCTTCTTGCTCATTGTCACTCTTGCACACATTACCCCGCAGACTGAATACCTGGTCTCTGCTTCCTGCTGCCCAAAGGCAGGGGACTGACTTGGCACGAGGAACTCACAAGACATGGAGGTGGCACATCATCCACGTTTCCTCCTCACCAGGTCAGCAGCTGGCATGGAAATCCCTCAGCACTGCAAGCCTCCTATGATATTTCCCATGGGAAGATATTGATAGAGTCAGAAATGGAGGTGCAAAATCTTCATGTTGCCAGAAGATGTGTTTTGCAATGTGGCTCCGTATTTTCTTGATCTTTTGCTTGCAGCATTCTGAGGAGCAGCATTATCATCAAAAAATGAACGTTGTCTTTTAAGTGCAAAATGAAACACATTGACTGCCTCCCCGGAAGGGAAAACTGAGATAGCAAAGTAAAAGGAGTCTGTGGGCTTCACCTCTCCTAGAAAGAGGAGTTGGATCTCAAACGTGGTGCTGTCTGAAATGTCACCTTGACAAACACTTACAGGGAAATCGAATTCCAGCTGGAGTGTGTAATTCTGTGAGCAGAGCTGGTGGGAAAGCACAGGCAGCTCTGGGCATAACAGCTTCCCAGGAGTGCAGAGAGCTGTGAAATCCCTATAGAAAAGCACTGACTCGCTCACAGTACCAAACGTCGGAGATGAAAAATGCCATTTCCACAACCCACAGAGCCCAATACCTTCATTTCTAACTTGGTGCAAACACTGCCTGCACAAGAGAGAGGCACAAAGTTTGAGACTTGCAATAGATTCAGGGAAGTAAACATCCAAAACCCACTAGAAATGACAAATAATGGCCACGGTGGCCCACAAGAGCATTTTTTAACATACCAAGTCAGGCACTTTCTGTCAAAGCTGGCACAAAGAGCAAGGGGCTGAGCGAGGCAGGGAAAGGCATGGCAGCATCAAACACACTTGTATTCTCTACTACAGGAGAGTGAAGCTCATTTCTTTAAATAAGATTATCAAGCCAGATCATTCTTGACACAACACAAATACCTTTATCTTAACATCCAGCAAACTTCTTGAACCAAGGGAGCACATGGCAGGAAAACAGAAGAAATGCAGAAGTAAAAATGCCTGATAATTAACCCCTTGTGAGTTGAAAAACACATTAGATTCCAAAAAAAAGATAACAGGACCTGTCAAGGTTGCCCTGATCAAGAAACATTGAAACATAAAGTCTCTTTATTATAAACAAGCCCGGAGCCTACACGAACTGTTACCGCATTTGGAAACTTCAACCTGCCTTGTCTTTGCCATTGATTTACAAGGAGTTATTATTGACAACCCGAGAGAAGAACACTCTTCTCTTTTTTCCTAGCATAGCGTCTCCCATTGCCTTGATTACAATCTTGAGGGCATCTTGAGGGCAAGTACCAGCACCGATAGGAAACTGTAAAGTTAAAATAATCACAAATTTCAAACTGAAGATTTAAAAAAGCCCCAGCAATTTAGTCTCAGAAAAGTTGCTAAATGAGGATAAAACCATAACTCTCCAAGGCAGATATTCTGAAATTTGTCTGTCCACAAACATGGTGAATGCAGTGAGAATAGGCTTAGAAAATTTAATTTGAAGTCCGCTGTTTTCAGAGCCTCCAAGGAATAGAAAAGTAACTTACACTTGAGAAAGCTTAATTATGACTATGCTGTTGCTACATGAAAATAGCTGTACATTTTTCATCATGTTGGATATACATTGTGGAGCAACCTGCCAGGATTAATACCGATTCAGGATAAATGCATTGTGCATGATGTAGCATTTTGTCAAAAAAAAAAGACTTTACATCTCTTCAGCAGTGAAGGCCATCATTTTTCAGTGCTCACCCTTCATTACAAGAGTTCTGCTGTTGTTCTAACATACGTTTTATTTATAAATAACCCACTGGAGTTTCACACGTACAATCACATTACATCTCATTAGAGTCAAACCACTGACAATACTACAAGCCAGTCCCTGGAAGGGGAACAGGCGGAAAATGGGAATTGGCAGAACAGACATTTCTGTCTCTTTTTGCCCCCCTTCTCGGGAGACTTCAAGGTGCTGCACTCATTAAAAATCTGCCTTACAGTAAGCAATATATTTCATTAATGTTACAAATGTTTTACATTATTCATAAATAAAGACTAGATTTATTTTTTATGAATTCCCCATGATGAGGAATTTTTTGTGTTGTTCAGGCTCCTGCTCAGACTTCAAAATGTCTTTTCTCTCCTTTGACAAGGTCTGTTTGACAAAGGCAGAAAGTTGTCCTTCAAACTAATAAGTCACACAACCGTAAGCACAGGGAAGGAGCATGTGTTCTCTGTTAGATATTCCTAATCAGCATAACACTTCAAATAAGCTACTTTATGCAGCACAAAAATGACCTTGGATTATTACTTTGACTCATATTTTATGTTGTCAGCCTGCAAAATTTTAATTAGAATTGAGAATTCAGGAAATCACTATATTCGATCTATAGACTTCTTACAACCCTGAAAATTATTGTAATTTAAGTAGTATCAGAACAGGAAGAGGGCTTTTGAGGTATCATTTTAGGAAACTAGGTCCAGGTTATTTATAATAGGCAAGGGGATACTTGTAATTCATTTTCCTCTCAAAATATTCACGTCTGACTGAAGTCTTTCTGATCCTGAAAAGCTTTATACAGCTGTCACAGCAAAAACTGGCTACAGAATTAACAGGGCAAATGTTCTGTCTCTTTTCTGTCCACAGGGCTGAATGTGCTACTCCCAATCCTTCCTGTTTTGGGAGCCAAATATGCACATGGTTTAAGATGCCATTTTGTAGAGGTTGGGAAGGTAATGGAAGGAGCTTTTGTCCTTGACATGATTGTTTTCAGGTTGGCAATAAAGAATCCCAGTAAGCTCCTGCCCCTTCAGCTGGAAGTTGGCGTGAGTTTTGCACATCGGTTCTTTTACGTCTTCCACTAAATACCACAGGAATTCAAGAATTATCATCAGAGCAGTTATGCTGCTAGTCCAATATCCTGTGCTTGACAGAGGCTGTGGCCAGCTGTGGCAAGAAAGCCTGCAGGCAACCAGCAGCGGAGAACATGCACCAGGGACCCTGACCTCTAAAAAGTTAGAGATCAAGGCATGCCTCTGTTAGCATCCGGTGCTTATTCCCACGTTGCCTCTTACCTGCATAAACCACACAACAAGTAAGCCTGTCCTTCTCATAACTTCCTTTAAAAAGCTCCTGCATGATCTTGTTGTTAATGTCCATTACTATAATTCCAAATAACCTTTTAATCCTGAAAAAGTATGAGGGTTTTTTAAGCCACCTTCCTCTCCCCTGGCTTTTAGTTTCAGCAATATCGTATGATGAGCTCTACAAATGAGTTGCAACTTGTGTGAGAAAGTAGGTGTGCTTTTCAGTTTTGTATCAGCATTTTTAATCACAGAATTATAGAATAGTTTGGGTTGGAAGGGACCTCTAAAGGTTATCTAGTCCAACCCCCCTGCCATGGGCAGGGACATCTTCAACTAGAGCAGGTTGCTCAGAGCCCCGGCCAACCTGACCTTGAAGTTTCCCAGGGATGGGGCGTCCACCACCTCTCTGGGCAACCTGTGCCAGTGCTTCACCACCCTCAGCGTAAAAAACTTCTTCCTTACCTCTAGTCTAAATCTACCCCCCTTTAGTTTAAAGCCATTCCCCCTTGTCCTGTCGCTACAGGCCCTGCTAAAAAGTTTGCTGCCATCTTTTTTATAAGCCCCCTTTAAGTACTGACAGGCTGCAATAAGGTCTCCCCGAAGCCTTCTCTTCTCCAGGCTGAACAACCCCAACTCTCTCAGCCTTTCTTCACCGGAGAGGTGTTCCATCCCCCTGATCATTTTCGTGGCCCTCCTCTGGGCCCGCTCCAACAGGCCTGTGTCTTTCTTATGCTGAGGGCTCCAGAGCTGGACGCAGTACTGCAGGTGGGGTCTCACCAGAGCAGGGCAGAGGGGCAGAATCCCCTCCCTCGACCTGCTGGCCACGCTGCTTTGGATGCAGCCCAGGATACGCTTGGCCTTCTGGGCTGCGAGTGCACATTGCTGGCTCATGTCCAGCTTTTCATCCACCAGTACTCCCATGTCCTTCTTGGCGGGGCTGCTCTCATAGCATAATAGCATGATGCAGGGACTGGCTTCAACCATGTATACAAAAGGCATATTTCTGAGTGTACAAAATGTAAGGTTTGGTTTCTTCTCCTTGTATTGTTAGACACATAATCATTTTTTCTTCAGGCAGGAATAAACCCAAAATTTCCTGCAACAGGAAATGAAGTTAAAAAAATCCTCCTCTGCAGCTTCTAAGAATTTCTAGTTCCAGGCCAAAGGTGCTTCTTTTCTGGGAATATGAAGCAATTATCAAAATAATAATAAATGAGTACAGCAAAAGATGATTGTCTGTGGCCTCTGACAAAGTCATTCCCCGTTCTGCACTCAGCTCTAGCCAGACTCATCATTTTGGTTTATTAGCAAAGACAGGCAAATGAAGAGGGAAACGTTTCTTCTTTGTTAAAGGTACAGACTACCACTAAAAATCAGGTAAGTATTTCTATGCTATTTGTCTTCAAGATGTTGTCTATAAACACCTTTTTGGATCTTTTTTTTGTGTATGTGTACTGTTGTCTGCTGTTGTAACACAGAAAAAGCGTTTTGCCAAGGCATAATTTCATTGATCTTAGAGTTTCAAGCTATTGTTTGATTTCCCAAGAAAAAGGAACTTTGTTTTTATCTTATAACAGCTTTTTTACAGCCACTACAAAAATATTGGAAATTAATTTGCTTTTCCATTGTCTCAGGAACTAGATAAATATCCTTAAAGTTTCAATTCTGCCTACACCCAAAATGTGTGTAAGGTTGGGCAGATACAGGCAGGCAAGATATTACAGTCCACTGACCATTATTCTGAAAGGCTTTAAGAAATGGTGGGAAAATAGAAAGCAGTCATTTTGACATTAATTGACACCAATTGGAGAACATTTAGATCAAAAGGAAATACTTGAAAAGCAATCCTAAGAACAGCCAGCATGGTTTCTTCTTCTGCAAAACAAAGCAAATCTAATTTATTCCAATTATTCAAAGCTATACTAGAGGTGGGCAAATCTTCTGAAATTGTGAACTTCTGAGACTACTTTCTAGGTTCATAAAAACCAATTAAGCCCCGTGAATGGATTGTTAAAATGTAAATAAAGCTGAAGCAATTTTACTTGTAGACTAAGGCCAAATGGCAATGTGACTATGGAGGCTGCAATCTTCAGCCACCGAACACTTGGAGATTTTGGTTGTGTTTCATACACAAGGTATGTGCTTAAGGCACCACAGTTCATTAAGCCATCCTTACGTTCCCTCTGTAGTGGCGGGTGAAAAGCCCTTGGTTTTCCACCCAGTCCAAACTACTTTGCCCCCTTCCACAAATTTTGTGAAGTTACCAGATTATTCAGAAAAGAAAAGCTGCTTGTCACTATATATTAATGTCCAATGACAAGGAGTTTCAGGCAGAGAGTACAAGCTGAATTTCTTTGTTGTCTTTCTTCTGTTGGAAAGAGGCTGCCTCTATCCCTCACCACTGACAGCTTCACCAATACTAATCAGGTAAAGGGGTAGTTTGGCTAAGCATTACACATGCACCAAATCCCAGTGAAGTTAACCAAGTGCATTGACAAACTCTCATGCAACTACAGCTCTGAAAAATGTTTCAAATTCAGGACATGCATTTCATAGAATCATAGAATAATAGAATCGTTTAGGTTGGAAAAGACCTTTAAGATCATCAAGTCCAACCATTAACCTAACACCGCCAAGTCCGCCACTAAACCTAAGCACCACATCTACACGTCTTTTAAATACCTCCAGGGATGGTGACTCAACCACTTCCCTGGGCAGCCTGTTCCAATGTTTGACAACCCTTTTGGTGAACAAATCATTCCTAACGTCCAATCTAAACCTCCCCGGTGCAATTTCTGTTACCTGACAGGAAGACACGGAGAAAATGGAACAAAACCATTTGCAGAGATGCACAGGGAAAGTCTGCGAGACAGCAGACACAAGTGGGAACATGGGAAATTTGGGGGGGGTGGGGGGGTGGGGGTGTTTTACCATACAGGTGGTCAAATATTAGAACAGGTTGCCCAGAGAGGTTGTTGAATTTCCATTCTTGGAGATATTTAAAGCTTGACCATTCAAGACCCTCAGCAGTCTGATCTAACTGGCCCTGCTCTGAGCAAGGATTGAGCCACAGGACCTCCAGATGCCTCTTCTGAACTAGACTGCTGAATGAGTCAGTGATTTTACATGTCTTGCTGAACTGGGAACTGGGACTGGATCTGGTAACATTTTTTCCACCCACAGGTCACACTAAAAGATTATGTGTAAATCTCATAGAAGCTTGCAGTGGTATTTGGTCCTTTAACTTCCTTTTCGCTTTCACTTTGTTCCTGAAGACCAAAAGAAGGACTATTAATTATAATAATTTTATAGCCTTAACACATCTTCTAAACCACATCTCCTTTCAAAATGTATTGTCGTTCTTATATTTCATTTCTAAATTCACTTATTGTCCTTTTTTCTCATGTTCTGAAAATAATTCAGAATCGGAAATGCCTGGCAGTGCTATCATTATCATCATTTACAATCATCTTCCTTTCCCTCCCACTACTCAAATAATATAGCAGGAAAAATGAGAGCAGTTTGGGACTATTGCAAGCATTATTATCATGAAAAATTCACCTAGAGCTAAATCCATTAAGGAGTCAAATGCCCGTGTCCTAACTAAGAGTCTTTGTGTGTAACAAATTCCAAAACTGATTTTCTCAGACTCCAGTCACTCAGTTGCTAGGTCATGCTGCGGCACCAATGGACCAGGAATAAAGTTGCCTGCAGATCTGCTCCAGCCCAGGATTGCCAAGGTCTGAGGGTGCCAGAGACCCAACCCTACCAAGAGCCGCAAGCAAGGCAGTGACCATCTCCCCCACCTCCCCACCACGTCGGATACTACAGACTGTCTCAGGGAATACCAACCAACCAAACCCACACGAGATGAAGAAGAGGTGTTCACCTTTTCCAGAACAACCCGTGATTAGGACAGTCACCTCAGAAGCTAGAGGTGTTTTCTCCCCTGAGGCAATTAGTCTAATCACTAAGTTCACATATACTCATATTCTACTCCCCCTCCAGTTAGAACATAAATCCTGTTTCTCCATTGTCATTGCTTCAAGCTTGAGGACATATTTGGGCTGGATGTTATCTTAGGTTGCGCTCTCACAATTATTTAAGTCCCTACAATGATTCATCCCAATTGTAGTAGGACTAATGTATTTTTTGGCTACATGTGGAGATGCAAAATGGTCATCAGCAGACAGATGGGCTGCCATCATTTCCACCAGTTGCTGCTGTTACCTTCTCATCTGCACATCATTGACTTTGGCCAGATGCCCCGGCTGCATGCAAACAGCCAGAACACATTCATGATCTGAAACAAACTTTCATGACCTGACGCTTTATTGATAAAAGCAAACTTGCAAGGCTTTTAAATATGCCTATAAATATATGTGTTTGTCAACTGGTTTGATACTTCGCAATGGTTTTTTTTAAGTACCTTTCTGTGAATGTCAGCTGCAATTCTTGCTAAATCTAATTCAGATTTGCAATGAGACAAATGAAAGAGACATGATTTAGCTAAAACAATGAAAACCTACTTGAGCAATAACCTTGAAACTAAGAAACAATCTATTATAGATAATATGTTTTATTGTTGTGAATTTTTATAAGTGGCATATTTTTATATTGGCGTATTTTCCAAATATTTCTTCCCATTTTCTCTAAATAAGACATAACACTAGATTTGTACTGCCTAATTTAGGTGTCTAAATTGACAACAATATTTCATCTTTGAGTTGAGGAGGATTATTTGTGACCTAAAACTAATTTCCAGACTGACTGACCCTCACTCTTATGATGGAGGGAATGGTTGAAATAATTTCAATGTGGATATTAGGCAGACTGCTGATATAAAGTCCCTAACTCATCTGTCAAAACTGCTCCTCCCAGGTCATCATGCATCAGTAGAATCAACTTTTTTTCTGCCTTTTTAAGCTAGAACTTTATTAAATGAAGTCTTTTCATCTAACTCTGTCAAATATACTTCATCAGTATGAGTTAATAGTCTTACGTGACATTTTGAAAACTAAAGCTACAGTTTATGTGTTCATCTTGAGAAGTCTATATATGTGTACTGGTTTTGGCTGAGACAGAGTTAATTTTCTTCTTAGCTTGTATAGTGACATGTTTTGGATTTGTGATGAAAACAGTGTTGATAACACAAGGACACTTTAGTTATTACTGAACACTTTCTGCTCCTCACACCACCCCACCAGCAAGTAGGCTGAGGGTGCACAAAGTTGGGACAGTACACAGCTGGGACAGCTGACCCCAACTGACCGAAGGGATATTCCATACCATATGACATCGTGCTCAGTAATAAAGGCTGTGGGGAAGAAGGAGGAAGGGGGGATGTTCAGAGTTATGGCATTTGTCTTCCCAAGTAACCGTTATGTGTGATGAAGCCCTGCATTCCTGGAAATCACTAAACATCTTCCTGACAATGGGAAGTAGTGAATGAATTCCTTATTTTGCTTTGCTTGCATGTGCAGCTTTTGCTCTATCTCAACCCGTAAGTATTTATCTCAACCCATGAGTTTTTGTACTTTTACCCTTCCTATTCTCTCCCCCGTCCCACTGGGTAGTGGGGTGAGTGAGCAGCTGTGTGATGCTTCACCACCTACTGGGGCTGAGAACCACACAGCTGGCATTTGTGGAAGTTACATGAGGGTCAGTTTATATATATATGAGTTCCTTCACAGGCTTTTGGTGTGAAATGGTACTATCCTGTTTTATTACGAGCTGCAGCTTCTGCTCATTGCAGTGAAAATGACACAATGGCCACTGGCCACAAAAGCCAATAAATTGAACATCTTCTGAAGCATCAAGTTACTTATGGATAAGGAAATTTTTCTTCCTTTGAATTAGTTCTCCCATGTTCTGTGCCCTAGTCAAGCTCAAGTGCTTCTCTGTAAGAGCTTTCAAATGCTCTTACAGAACAGCAAGGCACCACAGCTTGGACACCCATTTAGAGAGCACACCTTCTCTCCCTTCATCAACCATGAAAACCGAGGACAATTACACTCCTAAATCACGAGATGACATTTGGTGGGGGAAGCTGAGGAAGTAATTTTAGACTAAGTTTCTTCCTCTTCTGTCTGTACTGTACCTCATACCTTTGGAAGTCCAAGTATAAATCGTTGTAACAGCTGTTTTCATAGGGCTGAAAATTAAACAAGCTCGCACACAAGAACTCTAAGTTGGTATAAGTAAAACAGAATGGGCATAAAATTTACAGAGCTATATTGCATCTTCTAATGGAATTGAAATAGTCCTAGAAACTTAGTAGGGATGTGCCAACAGTCACTTTATTATGTGTGTAAGTTTAAAATTCTCCTATATGACGTAAGCTGATAAACTGACAGTGTGTCATTCCTCATATTTCAGAGGTGAAGTCATTGTGTCAGGCTGCACTAGGTGCTATAGAGGAAAGTCACTCCATGCACACTTGAGGGAAAAAAAAACACTTTCCACACTAAGGGAAAAATTCCAACCATTTTTGTCAGTCTCAAGATAAATATACAGTAAAGCCACATCGATCCCTTGTGTATCACATAACATTTCCTTTCAGCTTGTTTCCCTTGTATTTCATCTATTTGGCTAAGGTGTGTTTTCCAGACAGCATCTATCTCAACCTGAAGACTTCAAGTGATAAAGAGTACAAGACTCCCTGGACAGTTTGCTTTGGTGCTTAATTGCTGTCATCGTTAAAAATGTGCTCCTTAATTTGAACATAAATTTGTCTGCCTTCATCTGGCATTGGAACTGGTTCTCATTTAACATTTCTCTCCTAGACAGAAAAGTTGTTTTATACAAGGCATTTTCCCCCATTCATTTACTTATCTACTATAGCGCAGTCACTCTTCCATCTTCTTTTTGATGCATGAAATGGGCTGAGCTCTTTTAGTCTCTCACCGCAAGACATTTTCTATGCCTTTGCATCATTTTAAGGACTCTGTAAATATCCTTTCTGTGACCAACCAGAAGGGTTGCCTGCCTTCCCTGTTTCCTTTGGCTGGATGGCATGGGCAAACAGTGGCTCTGCAATTACTCCTAGCCCCTTGCAGTTTCACATCTGGTGTGAAACCTGGTCTACAACATGCATTTCTCTTATTTCCCCCTTTTCTTTTCTTCAAGCCAGGCTTGAGAGTTGAACTCCAAAGGATGCTATTTTTCTTAACACACAGAGGCAAAGGCAGTGGTTGCCAAGCAACAAGAGCCACCAGAACTTTTTTCCTGAACATTTCTTCCCTTACTCAGATTTCTTTCCAATCTGGAAGCTTATTGGTACAGAGTATTTGCATGGAAAAGCAGTCACCTAATGTCCTTTGAATCAAAGCAATGATCAAAGGCTTAAAGGCTGTATCATTAGAGAGTTCAGAAGCATCTGGAATTTAATGCTGTCAGATTTGGCTTGGTAGCAGTCAGAATATTCTGAATTTTTAATGCTGTTTTTCCCACCTGAACATTAGCCAGAAAATGAGATTGAATTATTGGGACCTGATTGGTAATATCCAGTACTGAACTTTGAAGATTCTGACTTTTTTCTTCCTAGAAAGGAACCACAGCGCTAAAGTAGTTACATCGCTATAGGACCTCCATGTATACCTAAAAATGGAAAAGTACTGTTAACCCCATTGCACAGATGGACAACCAAAGGATAAGGACATGTTTGAACTCTGTGATTTTCAGTGCTTCCAAATTTGCCAGATCACAGGAATTTTACTGCTTGAGCTTTACATCACTTGTTATACATAAACTGTGCGTGTGAATGGAAACATTTCTGTACTCCTGGACCTATGTTCATGACCAACTACATCCTGACTCCAGGTCAGACAGAGACCTAGGCATCTGCTGTCACCTCCTCCACACCCTGACTTCCGCAGAAATAGAACCCAATAGAGAGATCATAATGGATCCACAGAGAGATCTGGTCAAGTCTGCAGGCTGGATCCACGGGAGATCAATATGCCCAATCAGACTGTGGTTAATGACCGGTGCAGGCTCCGTTCAGGCAGAAAATCAAGTTCCTTTTTGAATCTCTCCCCTGGACTTACCCATTTCAGTGAGATAGCTGTGAGATTCTGTAGGTGCTTTACCTGCATCTACATTTTAGATACCTAGACTACACTCATGCTGGTAAATTAAACAGTGCAAAGGAATCTTTCCAGGCACTGGAATTCAATTATTTATATTATTAAACACTTATGTTTGTTCCCATGCCACCTAGCATTTTCCCAGAGAGACTCAGACCCAATCTTGACACGAATACAGGCCAGGAACTATTCCCAGTAGTTGGTTTGGATGCCTGTTTTGGTGAGCATGAGAGTTTAACAAGATGGATACAGACCATTTCAATGAACTTCCTGTTGGCCTCAGAGCCAGGAAATATTCCCAAGAAAATTTAATTTACTAGTACACTGAACTCTATTTAGCCGTATCATTGTGCACAGTTTGTACAAATTTAATATATGTCAGTGCTCTTTAGATGGTCAATGGGGAGAGATAGGTCACTTTGCTTAATTTTAAGCGCCTAAACTTGCTGGAAGGAGATGACTCTTCACTTTTTGCTTTCTGTTTAGATGTCTGGATCTCTTCATTGATCCTCCACACAGCATGCATGTTTGTTCACTCCTAAGGTCCTTTCTGGAGTTAATGTTCTCAGCTGATCCCAATGTGCAGTCCAGAAAATTTTGCCCAAGTGATTTTTTATTGAAGAAATTTATTCCAGGCAAAATGGATGAGATCATACCAGATTTGACGCCTACATTCCCATGCAGTCCTCAGTCCCAAGAGTCCCAGCAGGCTTTGCTCCTCCAATGTCTCCACGTTCCCTAAGAGTGTGTGACCTCAGCCCATGCAACACTTTTGCCTGGTGGGTTATGAAAATACTTTACTGCAGCAAATTAGGTACTTTCAATTCAAACAAACAAACAAGAAAGCAAAGAGAGAAGCAAATAAAAGGCTTTTTAGACTTAAAGAGTTTCCAGACAGTCCCTACACAGTGCAGTCATGGCCAATCTGCTCTACAGAGCCAAGTCTTGAAAAACATAGACATAAACCACTCAGTACCATTATACTAGCAGCCACGGATCGCTTGCTTTTGAAAGACTGCTTCATTAGATAACTGAAATGTCAGTGAAAGTGGGAAGACCAATTTTTCTTCTTGGGATCCTCGGTGCTAAATCGTTTGTTGAATACGATCCTAAACATGTCACAGAGACATGGCAGAATACAGACTTGTACTCAGGTGCTCTGAGTCCCAATGTAATGAAATAGTGACTGCTTGCCATCCCTGGCTGGCCTCAGCTAACCATGCAGGCCTGGGTGGCCAGACAATTTTGTATGCATTGCTCCTTGCTAATCCCATTCAAACTCAACCGTGACTCTAACACCCCTCTGTAAGATCAGCCTAGGAGACCTTCAGACCAAAGTGGTCAAACATACCTTCAGAATAACCCAAACAATTGCACTTCACTCTATAGCCTCTTGTTCTCTCTCCAGGGACAATCAGCTTTTATAGGCCATGATTTCCATTCTGAACCTATAGTTAAGTTTCATTAGTTCCCAGGAAACAAGCTCTCTCCTGAAGGTCATATTCCCTTAAGTCACTTTGTAGACATAGCTGGAAGTACAATCAGATTTTTGCCTTCAGTGCTGACTACACTGAATACTGGTTTGAGAGAAAGTAACTCTCCTTATTTAAACAGCAAGAAGAAGAGTACATTATCATAATGTGAAAATGATTTTTCTGAAACAGGGTTTTTAGGAGAAGGTTCATCTTTTTTGAACCCCAGGTGAGTTAGCTGGAAAAAGTAGATGGCCTTCATCCAGTGTGATAAGAAGCAACAAAATCCAAGATAGGCAGAACACAATTGCTGTTAGTCCAGCCTCATTATGTTAATCAGATACACAAAAGAGGATGGTTAGTAGCTCTGGGGTATTGGCAGGGGAAGAGAGAACAGGAACAGTGAGAAAAAAACATCATTAGCGATTGTAAAACAGAAAGGGGGCAGAAAAAAAGACTGTAATGAACTCCGTAACTGGTGTTTCTGCTGAGACCGTAATTCTTATAATCCAGTAGTTATGAATTCCTTTTCTAGGCTTGTCTTTAGAAGTTTTTTTTTAGGTTTCTGTTGCATTAGGAAGTGAAACAGTTATTTTGTGGAAAATGCTTTTCCATCCATAACTGTGTGTTTCTATCCTTTACCAGTTCTCTGTGTGATTTCTTTCTGATGTATAGTGGTTGTTAAGTGTCACCCACACAATTTCCAGGAGGAAAATTTTGTGCACTGTATGACATATATCAAATTCTGGGGTAAAAGTGTATGAACCATAGGTTTTGCTGTAGGAGTTGTATTGTAGGAGTACTAATTGCAATGGCTGTGAAGATGCCTTGGCAAGTATAACATTTGTTTTGGTGTGTGCTGGATTATGGTAGGATTGCTGCTGCTGCTGAGTCTGGCAGACTGGAATATTACATGAGAGTTGGTGCTAAGAGATGTAGGAAAAAAGTGTTTCAATCTTCTTTCAAAACAGACTGCAGTTTCTTTCTTTGTTTGGGGTACAGATTCTGGTAGGGACAAACAGAGACAAAGAAGAATATTTAGTGATGACAGCACAATTTTTACCCACTCTTTCACAAACCAAAGGGTCAGTTAAGTTTTCACTGAACGGATGTACTTCTTATTCGTTCACCCATAAAAGCAAGATGCAGTCACACAGTTATGGATCATACACAACTGTGTGTGGGCAAGTGCCTGTGCGCGTGCCTCCCAGGGGACGCGTCTGAACTAGGAGTCTGGAATTCCCAAATGCTAAGTCTTCTCCTGTGAGAAAAAGACTGAGATAGTAATGTCTTTCATTTTTATTTTTCTTTAAAGAGTAGAAAGTACCATATTGTTATGGAAGTTCCTCAAATCCAGTCCTCCACAGACAGACAGAAAAAAGGGGTAAGATACACCAAAGCTAATTCACTAGAAAAGTAGGAATAAAAAATAGTGTTTAGCTTTCATTGTCAATGCTGGAAAGCATAGTAAAATAATACAAGCCTGATAACAGTAAAGAGCTATTGTGAAGCCATATACTTCCAAAAGCCACCTCACACTTTAAAAGCCTGCCTTTCACAGAAGGGAGGTGCATTTTCAGAAGGAGGTTAATGTTTTGTTCTATTTTACTTTGCCAGTCTGGGTACAGTTTGTTGTTTTCATTTCTTGAAAACATCTCAGTTTATTAATTTGCAGTTGAAAAGACAGTGCAAGTTATTTATTATTGTTACCCTATTTAAAGCATCTAATAAAACTGCAGTTATTCTCGGGAACTAAATCAAACCAGTGTAATAATTATCTGTATGGATCAGGGATCCGCTTGCTGTCATTGTCCATTGATGATGGAGGACTTCTAGAACACAAACAATGAAAGGAGACAGCATCATTAGCTAAAGAAAACATACATCCATGGTGCCTTCTCTGGGTATCTTAATGTGACACTGCCTATCATAAAGTTGTTCCAGTCACAATTAAAGTTCTATCTTAAACCTGATTTTCTCTATCAGCAAGGAACACAGTCGCAAATTGTTGCTCTCTAGAAGTAGTATGAATAACTTCTGGATTGCACAGATAAAATATACATAATACAGATCTTTTAGAAAGAGATACAAGGAAAGAAAATGAAAATCCAGTTTACAGCTCCATCTTATTCATATCAGCACATATGCTTATATATGTATGCTGCCCACTCTCAATTTGTTCTTAACAAAATTGCACAGCTGGGGATCTGATAACCGGGCATGACCTCTGTCCTTGACTTAGTCTTCTTAGATGATGATGTGATTTGAGGACTCATACAACTTTGTGTATTCTAACAGGTGTTGCAGTTCCATTGAGATTTAGATCCTTCAGATCCTTCTGCTCAGAAAGAATTCCTTCATGAACAAATAAATGTCAAAGTAGTTTTAATCCTTCTGCCACCAAGTTAATGGCTGTTCATATTTTGAAAATGCATTATCCTTTCAATATGATCTTTTGCTATCATCTGTGCTGGTATTCTGATGAAATGTGGCTGCTTATAAATGGAGATGTCCTTGTTTGTGTTGTCAAATTAGACTTTCTTTATAGACAGTGAGGAGAAATTGGTATTTCCCAGTATGAGTCATTTCACAAAAACATATGTGGAAAAAACTGGTTAGACAAACAACACCCAAAGTTACCTTTATTTTCCTTTGACTATACATTGACCTATGTTTGCAAGGCCAAGTGTAGACATCTAGCTCAGATGTAGAAATTTAGGAGATGAATTGAGGCCGTAGGGTAAGATTCAGTTGAAAAACTACATTTAGGTGTATATATGTAGGAGTCCACATGCTGAGATAGTTGTCTAGGATCCCATCACAGGAACTGAAGACCTACGGCTCCACCCAGTTCATTGCCTGCACACATTGTTGTTCAAGATGCTGCAACCTATCTGGCATCTCCTGCTCCAGAAGGGCACAGGTGTGCAGCAAGTCCTATGTCTTCATATGTGTGCAGATATCTCACATACTTTAGAGTATCTCAAATAACACTAGTCGCTTATATTTAGGCAACTGAATTTACCTCTGGATTAGATTTCTTCTTTGACTCTAAGGGAACCCTAACCACGTAGCATGCACACAGACACCTACATTTAGGTACCCTAATCTGGAGCCTAATCCCAGTCCTACTGATGGACACTAGAAAGGGCTAAAACCTCCCTCTCTCAGGTTCTGATGGTGAATAGATTCTGTGAAGAATTGTGCCAGTTCTTAACTATATTGTAATCAGGTCATTAAGTTCTTTTTCATTTGGCACACCGACACTCACATCTCAGCATGAAGCCCTTTGACACATTCAGAAATATATATATCATAAAAATGCATCATTAGGTGAACACATTTTATATCATTATGCATAATGCACAAGGGAATAACGCACAAGGCTTAGTACTAGTTCTTGATTGCAATTTAACACAATGACAATCAACTTCTCCGGGGTGATAATGACTTTGGGGTTACATTTCCAACTCCAAGTAACACTGTGCCTGCAAGTCATCTACCATATTTGAAGACTTAGCCCTAGACTCATCCGTCCTAACTTTGGGTTCACAACTGGGAAGCCTAAGTAAGGAGCTCAGCCAGCCTAAGCTTCTTCAGATCATAGTTACACCCAGGGGCTGTGTATTGCTGTCTCTTTACTACAGGACATTTTTGTATGATAGTCTGTGTTCAGTTGCTCAGCATAGGTAATCTAAGTCTTGCCTTTAAACTTGAGTTCTCTGCAGCTGAGATCTATCTGTATTTTTGGACTGCCTAGCAGCACAGGGGTGAGGGGACACAACTGGGGCTGTTCAGCATTACTGCAGTAAAATGATTAAGAATAATAAAGTGGCAATTCTTACACAGACAAAACTCCCATTAAAATGAAATAGGAGCTTGGCTTTGGGGGCCAAGAGAACAGATTAATTCTGACTCTTGGCTTGTCCCAGCATTAAAAATACCTAGAGCACTGGAAATGTATATTCTGATTTTCAGGACATGGAAAAATATAACTTGCTATAACATCAAGAAATGGGCGATCCTGCTATCCAATCTTTAGTAAGGTATTGAAACATGAATGTTTCCTAGGATATAAAGTATAGACTATTTACATCTGAGACATGTGCCCTCATGTGATTTCACTGGACATTTCTAAGATCACTTAGTTCCCTAGAGTAGGACAGGAAGGTACAGCTACACTTGTCTTACTGCTTTTCTGCTCTCTGCCTTTTGGTACTTTATAAACCAGTCAATTGACTTAAAGCACAGATTATCCTGTGAAAAAACTGCAGATACTCTTATGCTGTATTTCATCTGATAGTCATATGTATTAAAATTATTGCAATCAGTGCTTATTTCTGATTACTGACTAAAAAAAGGAAGAAAGGTTTATGTTTAAAATCTAACAGGCAGTCACAAAA
Source organism: Aptenodytes forsteri (assembly GCF_000699145.1). Classification (NCBI taxonomy): domain Eukaryota; kingdom Metazoa; phylum Chordata; class Aves; order Sphenisciformes; family Spheniscidae; genus Aptenodytes; species Aptenodytes forsteri. Next base: position 2,487,249 of record NW_008796056.1, read on the forward strand.
CCTCAGCTGAATTCTTAGCTCTGATACTGACTTACTTGGTGACTTAATTAAGTCCATTATCACTTGATTTTCAGAAGTGCTGAGAGCTTTTTTTTCTATTGACTTCATCTTTAAAAAGCAGCTGCTTAATACCATGGAAACTTAAGCTACTAATCTCTCCCCATCTCTGCTTCCCTTTTTGAAAGTGGAGATATTTAGTATTTATTTAACTTTCAAAGGTATTTGGAGGCTAAATCCATTAGTGATTAAGAGGCAATCAGAAAATTTGATCTATTCAATGGATAAGACTATAAATAAATTAAATAAAGATATGTTGTGGTTTAACCTCAGCTGGCAACTGAGAACCACACAGCTGCTCGCTCACTCCTCCCCCCGCCCCGGTAGGATGGGGGAGAGAGTTGGAAGAGTAGAAGTGAGAAAACTCATGCGTTGAGATAAAAACAGTTTAATAATTGAAATAATATAATAATAATAATAATGTAATAATAATAATACACAAAGCAAGTGATGCACAGTGCAATTGCTCA
>NW_008796056.1:2488757-2498316 GCF_000699145.1 Aptenodytes forsteri
TCCTCTCTCCATGGGTCCACAGGTCCTGCCAGGAGCCTGCTCCAACACAGGGTCTCCATGGGGTCACACCCTTCTTCAGGCATCCACCTGCTCCAGTGTGGGGTTCTCCACGGGCTGCAGGTGGATATCTGCTCCATTGTTAACCTCCATATGGGCTGCAGGGGGACAGCCTGCCTCACCATGGTCTTCACCACGGGCTGCAGGGGAATCTCTGCTCCGGCACCTGGAGCACCTCCTCCCCCTCCTTCTTCACTGACCTTGGTGTCTGCAGAGTTGTTTCTTTCACATGTTCTCACTCCTCTCTCCCGGCTGCTGTTGCACAGCCTTTTTTTTCCCTTCTTGAATATGTTATCCCAGAGGTGCTACCACCGTCACTGATGGGCTCGGTCTTGGTCAGTGGCGGGTCCATCTTGGAGCCGGCTGGCATTGGCTCTGTCGGACATAGGGGAAGCTTCTAGCAGCTTCTAACAGAAGCCACCCATGTAGCCCCCCCCCACTACCAAAACCTTGCCACGCAAAACCAATACAATCCTTGATCTGTAAATGTTGGATGTCTAAGAAATGGACTTAGAGCAGCCAATGTGGAGAACAGGAATGCTGATGTTGTTTCTGATAGCCCTATCTCTTGGAAAAAATTGATTCAGTTTCCAGTTATTATTGCATATTTACTAAGCATTAGCAAATTTTTTTTAAAGCATAGAATACAACTTCCTCTACCTTCAAAATTTTAACAGTCAAGTTGTCTTTTTCCCTCCTTCTTTCTTTGTTTTGTGTGAAAATATAGAGTTCTACTAACATCCTCCTTTTGTACAAATGCACTTAGATTTCTCATCACAATGAACAGTATCTTTGGCATTTTCTATTGTACATAGTATCACGATGAAGCAAACAGACACCATGGTGAGTCAGGGGAGGTGATGGTTGTTACTTAGTGTGACAGTCTGGTTCATCTGACTTCTAGGAATTTCCATTAAGAACTGATGGGAATGTCCGTCAGGGAGATGGTGCAGAGAACAAGTGAAGTGAACCTGAGAAACTACATAGAATTTATTCCCCAAATTCCTTGAGCTCAATGGCATACCTAATTCTTTTGAGTGGTATGAATGAATAGGTGTCACTGACTGAGAATAGATAGTTTTCTTTATTTGAAAATCACTTTATTTGACTGCAAATCTGGGGCTGGTAAAGCAATAGAATCAGCAGAAAGAAAAACAGGGAACTTGAGAATTACAACTTTAGGCATCTTTCTTTTACCTTCTCTGCATGGGCGGATGACTCCAATGTTATCACACTAATAAGCAGGAAAAGAAAGATTTCTAACATGTTGCATAATTTCTTTTGAAGAGAGTGTTGCTGTACTAGACAGCTGGAGGAGAGAGGAAGTGGTCTGAAACATACCTAGTTTTAGTAGAAAAAGGATAAAAAAAATACAAGTAAACATTTGATTTTTTCCATTAACTTCTTAATTGTTACAGTATTTCTCTAAGAGTATGTGCAAGAGGGATACAGTCAAGTTTTACTCCATTATAATTTATGGTCTACAGATGAACAATGCAAATATGCTAGTACATTTTTATGGATACGTCAAAGCAAGAGAGAATGTGATGGTAACTGTATCACAGCCATAAGCCAGCTCCTTCAGACAAAACCATTATATAGTCTGTCCTAGACTCTCAGGAGAGGAATCGATGCGCAACAGTAAGCGCGAGCAATACAGATCTGGGTTAAGAATGCTAGAAGTGAAAAATGTGATTTACCAGAGGAGAACAGCCTAACAGCACTGAGATCCCAAGCTTCCACCTGACAAAACTGCTATTAACTTGCGTGATTCAGGATCTAGTCACAAAGTAGTCAAAGAGCCAGCAGGTGGATTCCTGCAAGGTGCTGACTGTCTCCCGGGACAAGCCTTTGAAATCAGTGGAAAGAGGTAAGTGTTGAGTACCTTGCCAGATCAGGCCTTTTATTGATGACAAAAATAGGTAGATTATTTGAAAAGATTCTCTCATTTGTGTTACTGCTCAGCTACAGTGTGAGAGTCTATAGTTCAAAGGAAGAGACCAGCCTTCCCTGATTATTGAGAGCATTGGGAAGTGTAAAGAAAAATAATATTCGTCTCTCCTTCAATGAATGAACATTAGACATCCCTTCCTCCCTCCCTCCCTCCCTCCCTCCACGATCTGCAGCTAACCTCTCAAATGGCCATGCTGAAGGCCCAACAGCCTCCCAGCCTATGGTGTTCCCATCCACTTGCTTACAAAACAGCATCTTGGACAAAATGCTTCCTTCCAGCAAAATTAGAAGAGCCCTTGCTGAGCCCATGTGGCTACCTCAAGTCAGGCAATCAGCCAACCTTTATAATTGGCTAATATTTTAAAATGTAAATATTTTATAGAATATATGCCCCATTTTTCTGAAGGTCAGCTAATAGCTAGTTACGGCAGATGTAAGCCATTAGAAAAACAGTACAAACTCTGTGACATTTGTTCAGACTTCATATATTTATTATTATTAAATATTTGACAGACAAAGCATCCATTAATTAACAAATGATGTATTTCACATCCTGCCTGTCTTTGTGACAATGGGAGATGTTATTAAGAAAAATTATGCCTGGAAATAGAAGCAGCTTGGAGAGGGAAAAACCCCATTCTCAATATGAAATGAGTAAAATGAAATAGTATAAAGGAAGTTAAGAAGTAAGGACAAAATAAATGGTGCTTTCATGAAGCCCAGTTATGTACATTTAGTATGATATACATAAAGATAACCTAGGCTTAATTGATTGCTATGCCTGTCACTTGCCTCCAAATTACCTAGTGCGTCACTGAGTGAGAAAGTGACCCATTCAAATGAACGGGTCCACAGAGCAAAAAGATGAAAGCTGGCTAGACTGGGGCCAAACTACGAAAACAAAACAAAAAAAAAAAGCAAGCATTTTAGATATTATTTATTTGATGAAGGGCTGTCTTCAAGGAGCGCTGTTCTTGGTAAGACCAAGTATAGGGAAAAAAGAACATTATGCCCAGGGCAAGATTAATAGTGTTCCCCATCAACTAGAAGTCTATACAGCTAAATACAGCAGAGTAAAATCAGCAGAAGAACTGCCATATACTTCAAGGAGCACAGGAGTGGTGTGGTCTATATACCTCAAATATGAGGTATATGGCAGACTACCATAAAATCTTTCTCCATAGTTATTGTACCTCTAACACAAAGTTACATCTGGGTACTTCCATCACAAAAATTATCCTTGTGACTCAATAGGGTTCACAAAAACATCCACATCTCAGTAGTATGAGGAACAGTATGACTAAATTAGTCTATTTCATAGACGACCAGTTCTTCGATACAAATATCTGTCTCCTTCCTTTCGAAGAACAGACACTTTTTTATGATTAATTCCCCACCAAGACATCATTCTTGCAAAAACTCAGCATTAAAGGTTTAGGAGAGCTTTCCATCTTTCCAGTAAAGAAACTCAGTGCACTATCTGAAACAATTTGTCATATGAAGAGGTTTGCATCATAAAACACATCCCTGTTATAAGATCAGTTGGCATTTTCACCTGTTTTATACAGACGAGGTATCTATCCATAAGCAAGCTTGAATTTTGGCCGAAGGAAATTGAAATTATGCTTTCCTTTGAAAATTGAGAGTGACTGAGTTATATTTTCATATAACGTCCACTTGGAATATAGTGTGACTGTGTAGCCCTGTGATACTATATGGCTGTTGCCAACAACAGCCCAGATGCCTTGTATTGAGTTTGCGCCCTGCAAACTCAGGACTGAGGCTTGCCAGGCTTGCTCTGTCCAAACCTTTCTTGACCTGGCTGCAATTTGTACGACTTGATTTAGCTGTAACAGCAATTTCTTTAACTGATTAGGTGTCTGTGGCTGATTTGCTTTACTTTTGTTAGCTTTGTGTGGTATAACTGCAGTTTTATATAGATAGCAGTAACAAGCAGTTATTCTGTGTGGAATGAGATATTTATGACTCTAACACAATGATGTAGTGGACAGAAATGCAGGCCTGGCACAACAGCAGAGGCCCTGAGAAGTGGAAGCATGGGATGGAGCATAGAGGAGTGCAAGCATGGGATGATAAGAGATGGGGTACAGGCTGGCACTGCAGACCTCACACTAGAAACAACTCAGGAAAGGTCGGTTAAAAAAACTGTCCTGGACCTGGGCAAAAAAAGGCTTTACTGGTAATAAAGAGAATAAAGAAATAATGTCTAACATATGTAAAAAGGACCATATATAGTAAATTCAGATGTATCATGAAGTTTCAGACTAAAGAAGAAAAACAAAGGTGAAAGAACATTTTACCAAACATATAAAAATGTCCCTAAGTGGATGCTACAGGGACAAAGAAGAAACCATCAACATGACCATAATATTCCTTCTGGTGAAGGACTCCAGATCCTGACAGCTGTTTGTAACATCCCCACCCACCCACCAGCATGACACCACCAACCATAGGACCCAGAGGAGCAAAAGAAAGGTGAGTGCAACACGAGAAAAAGGGGTCAAAACATAGAAGTATTTGTATAACTATGGTAAATGCATTATTACTCTTTCTTTTTTCTGTAACAAGTAGTTCTGCACTAATAAAGGGAGAGGGAAAAACCCCATTCTCAATATGAAATGAGTAAAATGAAATAGTATAAAGGAAGTTAAGAAGTAAGGACAAAATAAATGGTGCTTTCATGAAGCCCAGTTATGTACATTTAGTATGATATACATAAAGATAACCTAGGCTTAATTGATTGCTATGCCTGTCACTTGCCTCCAAATTACCTAGTGCGTCACTGAGTGAGAAAGTGACCCATTCAAATGAACGGGTCCACAGAGCAAAAAGATGAAAGCTGGCTAGACTGGGGCCAAACTACGAAAACAAAACAAAAAAAAAAAGCAAGCATTTTAGATATTATTTATTTGATGAAGGGCTGTCTTCAAGGAGCGCTGTTCTTGGTAAGACCAAGTATAGGGAAAAAAGAACATTATGCCCAGGGCAAGATTAATAGTGTTCCCCATCAACTAGAAGTCTATACAGCTAAATACAGCAGAGTAAAATCAGCAGAAGAACTGCCATATACTTCAAGGAGCACAGGAGTGGTGTGGTCTATATACCTCAAATATGAGGTATATGGCAGACTACCATAAAATCTTTCTCCATAGTTATTGTACCTCTAACACAAAGTTACATCTGGGTACTTCCATCACAAAAATTATCCTTGTGACTCAATAGGGTTCACAAAAACATCCACATCTCAGTAGTATGAGGAACAGTATGACTAAATTAGTCTATTTCATAGACGACCAGTTCTTCGATACAAATATCTGTCTCCTTCCTTTCGAAGAACAGACACTTTTTTATGATTAATTCCCCACCAAGACATCATTCTTGCAAAAACTCAGCATTAAAGGTTTAGGAGAGCTTTCCATCTTTCCAGTAAAGAAACTCAGTGCACTATCTGAAACAATTTGTCATATGAAGAGGTTTGCATCATAAAACACATCCCTGTTATAAGATCAGTTGGCATTTTCACCTGTTTTATACAGACGAGGTATCTATCCATAAGCAAGCTTGAATTTTGGCCGAAGGAAATTGAAATTATGCTTTCCTTTGAAAACTGAGAGTGACTGAGTTATATTTTCATATAACATCCACTTGGAATATAGTGTGACTGTGTAGCCCTGTGATACTATATGGCTGTTGCCAACAACAGCCCAGATGCCTTGTATTGAGTTTGCGCCCTGCAAACTCAGGACTGAGGCTTGCCAGGCTTGCTCTGTCCAAACCTTTCTTGACCTGGCTGCAATTTGTACGACTTGATTTAGCTGTAACAGCAATTTCTTTAACTGATTAGGTGTCTGTGGCTGATTTGCTTTACTTTTGTTAGCTTTGTGTGGTATAACTGCAGTTTTATATAGATAGCAGTAACAAGCAGTTATTCTGTGTGGAATGAGATATTTATGACTCTAACACAATGATGTAGTGGACAGAAATGCAGACCTGGCACAACAGCAGAGGCCCTGAGAAGTGGAAGCATGGGATGGAGCATAGAGGAGTGCAAGCATGGGATGATAAGAGATGGGGTACAGGCTGGCACTGCAGACCTCACACTAGAAACAACTCAGGAAAGGTCGGTTAAAAAAACTGTCCTGGACCTGGGCAAAAAAAGGCTTTACTGGTAATAAAGAGAATAAAGAAATAGTGTCTAACATATGTAAAAAGGACCATATATAGTAAATTCAGATGTATCATGAAGTTTCAGACTAAAGAAGAAAAACAAAGGTGAAAGAACATTTTACCAAACATATAAAAATGTCCCTAAGTGGATGCTACAGGGACAAAGAAGAAACCATCAACATGACCATAATATTCCTTCTGGTGAAGGACTCCAGATCCTGACAGCTGTTTGTAACATCCCCACCCACCCACCAGCATGACACCACCAACCATAGGACCCAGAGGAACAAAAGAAGGGTGAGTGCAACGTGAAAAAAAGGGGTCAAAACATAGAAGTATGTGTATAACTATGGTAAATGCATTATTACTCTTTCTTTTTTCTGTAACAAGTAGTTCTGCACTAATAAAGATTAGACTCTTAAGATTTCGATTATACTAACAGTAAATTATTTGCTTTACTTTTATATATGATGTGCTTCCTCTTTGCCTATAAATAAGGTTTTTGAGCACAATAGGAAGTTATCAAAATAGCATTGTTAAATTAGATATTGATGACTTGTCATCAATTCTCCACACAATTTTGCAGCCATCCTTCAATAATTCATGAGTTCAATGTGAATGCTTAAATCATTAAGAACAATTCCACAGAAAAGCTGCAGCACTAAGCCAAATCTGAGAAAAACATCTGACCTGCTCTTCCTTGTTTTTCATGAAACTGGTATCTTAGTTAAGTCGTAGTGTGCTCTTTGTCTTATGCATAGAAAGTAAATTGAAGTGGATCCTGTGAAAGTGGTACTCTTAAAAAAACTAACGTAGCTCATATTTGCAATTATTCAACCAATACTAACAATTCTTAAGAATTCAAATACTCCTGAGGACAGGAAAGATCTGCAAGCTGCAAAGACAGTGAGGCACTGGGTGCTCTGAGGATCAGCAGGGTTTCACTTGCTCAATACTTCCGTGTCAACACTATAGACTTTTCTATAAAGCTTTTTAAAGTCATTTCCTGAGATTTTTTTCTAATTTCCTCATCAAATTTCTTCCTGGTCACTATACATCTTTGCTCCATGATCATTTGGGGGTTGGACTAGATGACCTGTAAAGGTCCCTTCCAACCCAAACTATTCTATGATGATTCAATGATCATAGTTGTATCCTTTACAAAATGTCTACCTTTTTATTCTAACACGTGCCCATTTCTTACTTCTGCTGTCCTTTTGACCCATGCTTCAAGCCCTCGCCTTTCTCCAGCTCCAGCTATTTATTGTCCCTTTGATTCTTTACCTGTGTTTCCAGCCAGAAGAGCTTCTTCAGTCATAGAGTAACTCAGCATTTATAGATCTATGTGACAAAATGACCAACAGTAGCCCATATCAGCTGTCCCCTCTGGTCTCACCAATGGGTGGTCTTTCCTTTTAGCATTTCTGTGGTTGGAGAAGACACTTTTACCTGGTTTTACCGGAGAAGACATCTTTACTGGTCCCTTACTCACAGATGTTCAGTCACACATGGCAGGCAGATAAGGGGTGACACCATGACTCCATCACATCTCTTCACACCCCTTTTTCAGACCCATTAGCATCTGAGAGTTTCCCAGTTAGTAGCTGAAGAGCATATGAGTAATAGGAAAGTTTGAGGAAATTAGAACTATGAAAGTATTTTTTCCAGGGATTGAAAGTGCAAGTTTAATTTTCCAGGAGTCTTTATTAGGATTTACCACAAAACAGGAACGTAAAGAATTCAAACAAGAAACTTCCATAACAAAGCCATTTGGAAGGATTTTTTAAAGGCACATTCAATTGGACTTAAATGGCTAGGACTCTTTCTTCAAATGCCTCTGGCAAATACTATTAGAAATGTTACTGACATTTTGAACTGCAAGTAAAAATTTACAAAAAATGTCAAATGCAAAAATCCCTCAATATATAATAAGCTCTTCTCCATATATAATTTTACAAAAATTGTGGTCAGCTTTAAGAGACAGAGAGGAAAAAGTGGTAATACCAATGACATCTACAGTGCTTGCAAAGTTTGGGATCACTAGAGCAAAATATCATAGAACATTTTTACCAAGGGAGGGTTACAACAATGATATAAGCTAGCCAGCTAACTCTATTCTCAGCTTACACCCACTCAGCGCCATAACACCCTTCAGAAAAAGACAGATGTAGGGGTGTGAAATATCATGTGGCATGCACAGCGATGATCAGCAGCATATCTGTCAAACACTCAGACAGTATCAGGGCACAGGGCTGCAGGGACCCTCTGCAAAGTGACGGTAAGGCAGAAATGAGAACTGGCAGCTGGACAAAAGGCCCAAGTGAAGCCCAGTATGTCGCTGGTGAAAACCAGTAGCAATATCTCCTTTTAAAAATTAACAACATCTGCTTTAATTTACCTAAAATTGCAGAATCCATTGCTATCTCCCTCCCTGCTTCTTTATTCTTCTAGGGTGTGTTTGCATCTTGAACTATTAGCTTGTCATATGTGTGATTAGGTTTTGAAATTTGGAATTTAGCTCAGTTATGCTGCCATCTGTCAGGATCTGGTGCCATCTGTCAAAATAATTCACTTGGATTCCAATTACTTCCAAACTGGTGGCAACGCGGAGGTCTCTCAAAAGTCATGGCATTCAATCATGTTGCATACGTATAAATTCAGATGTGTCATAGTTATTTACCTCATAGTATAACTGTATTATCTGTATCCGTTTCCTACTCTACCACTCTATACTATAAAACTATCACAGACTTAATCTAAATTCAAAAATTTGACAGCTAGATTTTTTTTTATTCTATATCAGGAGCTTTTTTCAATCCTTAATTAATATTGTTTTCAGACATTTCAAATCTGTGTATTATTTATTCCCATAATGTCTTTGAACGAGTGAGCTCCTACCTCCTGCAAAGGCAGGATTCATCGCACCTTGTGCTCACCTTTTTAAAATTTGATCATCCACTCCAATTCAGTGTTTTAAGTCCCTTCCACAGTCAATCAATTCCAAAGAGTTCAATCCTAAATCAGTGGGTAACTTGTCATGTAGAGATGTCTGTCTCTTTCCACTAACTGCTAAACTATGCTCCTTCTTCGAACACATGAAATAAAAATGGCTTTAGAGTATTTTTTTTTCCATTTTGATGATTATCCAAATTAACCTACTCAGGGAAATGCTATGTAATATCACAAGACTTTTTAATACAGCAGAGCACAAAAAGGTCCAATAGCTAGAATATCAGCAAAATTCAAACTAAAAGATACAGATTTTAAAGGGAAATCGCAAATCGTGTTGAAAAGAGCAAGGAATGTGAGATTTCAAAACAAGACTGGTGATCTTTCTAACCAGTAGATCATTAAAAAAAAA
>NW_008796056.1:2498356-2529433 GCF_000699145.1 Aptenodytes forsteri
ATTAAAAAAAAAAAAGGTATTGAGCTAAAATCTGTGTAAAGCCCTAAAGAAGTATTGTCTTTTGCAAGCTGAAGAAATAGAATAATCATTAAATGAAAGTAGAAATGGAGGTCAAATAAGTTGCAAGAGAGAAGCAGGAAAAGAATTGAAACCAGGACTCCCTGATTCTCAGTCTTATACCCTATTCCACAGGTCAGTCTTCTTCAGTGCTGGTACAGCTGGGCTGCCTTATAATTTTTTGGTAGCCTGTGCCCTAATCTTCTTGTTGTTTGCCATCACATCTGCTAATGTTTGTTTTCACCTTCATTTCTTCTTGAATGGTTCTTTCCTGTAATAACCATTTTTTTGCATAAATGATCTTGCCAACCTTTTCTCCTGTTTCATTGTAAGAATCTTTTAAAGTCATTATTCTTCTAACCTAACTGTCAAAGCTGATTATGACTTCATTATCTCTGTCTTGCTATGTTATACATCCATATCATGTTTAACATGTAAGATTATCATATAATGAATCACCTCCCATTTAGTATTTATTTGAAAATTAAGTCACAAATCAAATACCAAGAACTCCTTCATTATAAAAACAATGCAACTATGACAAGTTAGGTGAAATGAAGTAAATCTATTTGTGAAATGGAAAGATGCAGGAGATGGGGATGATTGCCTTGTACCAGGCAGCAAAGATATGGAGAGAGACTATAGGTCTGTGAAAATGGAAATACTTGCATGAAGAAATAAGCAGACTTTACATTCTTTAGTGTGAAGGAACTTAGAGGGGACAGGATTACTGAAGGCAATTTTAAAGGAAAGCAGAAGGAAATCTAGGAGCTAGAAATGTTCCAGTTACATTTTTAAAGGGGTGAGGAGAAGGAACAGAAAGAAATAAATCTCCTGTAAAGCTAAACTGTAAGTACGGGAAGCCAAGGAGTCATCCTGGGTAGTTAAACCACCTGCAGCCACAGGAGAGCACCAGGCATCCATAGCAGTGATAGTCGTCTTAAGCCAGATGACCATTCTGACGATGTGGGTCTCAGCACACAGTGGAGCATGTCCTACAATGCATCTGCTCCTCACTCCACAGAAAGTGCCGATGTCTGGGAAGGAGGTACCCAGCTTCCCTACCCAGGCCATGGGCAAGGGGAGTGTCCCCCTTTAGCTCTGTGGGTCATTCGTTAGAGGCAATAGCTTTCTTCTTGGTCTGCCTGGAGTGCTAACATCCTACTTTCTCTGAATCACCCAGCTGCACTGGATACCATCTATTAAAGAGATGCACACGCTCCCCTCAAGGCTGGCCCATATGGTAGGCAGTCTACATATGGCCCTCTCTGGTCAACTTTGTCCTGCACTTGACCACCTTAATTTGGTGAAGTTCTGCAAGCATAGTCCTTACTGAGGTACTCAGCAGAAATTCTGCTCCTACAAAGCTGAAGGAGGAAAACAAGCCAACATTTCACAATACTGCAGCAGTTTCTACAGAACTGCATTGGATCAAAGCTTCATGTCTCTGGCATTTATAGTAACCTTGGGATAAAAGCAAGGGTTCTTTTTACCTTGTTAAGGCCAAAAAAAATTAGCCATAGTAGTGAGCCAAGCTGTGCTGAATTTGACTTTGTTCATTGTTATTGCTCTAGCACAGACCATTGAGCAAGGGAGTGGAAAACTGAGCGTCACATTAAAAAGATGTTATCAATATCTTGGAGTCTAACAAATAGCAGCCTTTTTCTACCACACTCAGAGGTTTTGTTCCTACACAACTGACCACCAAACTGTTTAGCTGAATTTTCCCAGGTCTCTCAACCAGTGTTGTTAGAAGTTTCTCAGAGTTGAACAAAGTCATTGTTGCTATCAACGCCTGGGGAAGGGTGACGCTGTACAGGCATTTAAGTCATGGGTCTTCACAGAGGTATAGAACAGATCAGAAGAATTTCACCCAAAATATTTAGTTTCTTTTCATTGGCTACAAAGAGAATTTAGGGCAAGCTCATATGTACCTGACTAAAGTTAGGTGAAATGGACTGTAGGTTTATAAACTAAACCAATTCTAAACTGCCATCAAATTATAAGCAAAAATGGAGAAGCGTGGGAAGGGAAAGCTATCTACCAAAGACAAAGTTGCCTTTTGTTTGGTTACATACACTGAGTAGTGAGGGGACTCATTTATTGCTGAAATTGCACTGGGGCTCAGAGAGATCACTATTTTTATTTTTTAAGTTGTCATACTTCATTTTCTCAAGTCAAAGATGTGTCATCCTTGAGAAGGAGGGAATGCTCTCAGTTAAGAACAGCTAGGAAAAATATTTGTTTTTAAGAGGAAATTTGAAATATTTGAACCCATGTGCTATAACTAACAGTAACTAACAGAATAGCTACTTAATGTGGTTATTCAAAACTATCATGCAATTATTAATGACCTACTAACAACTTACTGTAGGTGGGGTAGGAGATTAGTTAAGAGTGGGTTTAGTCCATGTGATTTGCTGCCTCTTGCTTTATGAGTGCTTCGGTGTGTGAAAGGAAGGTTTTCAAGTGTGTGTGTGGGAAATGACAAGTTGCTTTTGCATACAGGGAAATTCTTAAGGCAAAGGAAGGCAACCTTTACTTCACGTAAAAATGGGCAATTTATACTTCTGGGAGGCCACAGAACAATACTCACCTCAGCATTGGCCATTATTAGTGTGGAAGAAGATTAGGCTGTGTTACTCCAGGCCTCCTGGATGGTCGTGCAGCCTGGTGAGCTGACCTGTGCGCTAAAAAAGCATAATTCTTTTCCTGACTCTGCTGTTAATTTGCTGTGTGATCTCTAGGCCAGTCATCTCTGTGCCTTGCTTTTTCCTTTAGCCTGCTGCTTTCTTAGCTGTCTAGACGCTCTTAACATATATTCTTACTGTGACAGCACAGCGGGATGCTGATCTTCTGGGCACTACCATGTCACAAACAGTAATAACAGCCCCTGTGCCTCCTGTGGCGTACGAAAGCCCACTGCCTACACATCACTTCTGAGTATGGACTATGATGTTGATGGAAGCACTGAGACTACTGTATGGGTTAAGCATTGTGAGCATTCAAAGGTTTAATCTTAGACCAGAGAAATTATTGTGGATGACATTTTTCTGTTTATATTCATCAAAACAAGTACTTTAATACTGTCTTTTTTAATTATATTGCAGATAATTGTCACACTGATTACAAGCACTTTACAGTGACTCTTTTGCAGTCACTGATATAATTTTTTAAAATCCATTAGCATTTTCTTGTGAACATCTGTCTAAAGTGCTGATTACAACGTCCCCACTCAACTCTGTAGGGGGGAGCAGTAGGATTGCAGCCTAATGGACTGCAGAGCCAGAAAAGCAAAAAAAAAGGGGAAATGGCACAAATAGACAGAGGAAATCAAAAAGATGAAATTTTACATCCATAATGTAATTGGAATGATTTCACCATCATCATCCCAGGATGATTTCACGATCCTTCATCACACCCTGGCAGTTATCCAGGTTGCCTTTTCCTCTTGTCACCTATGCTGTAATATTGATGCTTTCTTTCTCGCTCAGTTGTTTTCATGAATGAAGGGTCCCATTATTATATGGATGTAAGAGGCATGCTCTACTTGGAGACCAAATTATCTCATGCCATGGGCTGACTTCACATGTAGTATTTGCACTTTCAGCATGCAATTTGGGATTGGAGCACTTACGAGAATGCTCTTGATGTGCACATAATGGAAGGAGCACTTTAATCAGGTGCCTTATACCATCTGGTATTTGGATGAGAGGAAATGGCCTCAAGTTGTGCCAGGGGAGGTTTAGATTGGACATGAGGAAAAATGTCTTTACTGAAAGAGTGGTTAAACATTGGACCAGGCTGCCCAGGGAAGTGGTGGAGTCCCCATCCCTGGAGGTATTTAAAAGACGTGTAGATGAGGCGCTTAGGGACATGGTTTAGTGGGCATGGTGGTGTTGGGTTGACGGTTGGACTCGATGATCTTAGAGGTCTTTTCCAACCTCAATGATTCTATGATTCTGTGATTCTATCTAAAGCAGATACCTCAAGCCTGGATTAACTGGAAGGTGTAGGGTGAAACACTCTGGGCCCCTTAGCACTTCATGTGGAAGGGACACACACATGGCTATTAAACCCTTTGCTGCATCTGCAGGTTATGGCTGTATGTTTAACCATCTATTGTTTCTCTTTAACAAACCAGCACCTGCTTTACAACTGTGTTTTTAAGCAGGCTAGGGAAACATGGCCAAATTTCTCAAACCTGAATGATTCATTCCTCTCTTAAACCCACACATAACACCTGAGACCTACATTTACCAGGCTTAGATCTGATGAAGATCCAGTGGTGAGGTGCTTTCATTCCTGAACCTCCAGATGATCTATTGCTCCCACCTTCTTGGCAGATGGTGTTAATTAAAGATGATCTAATGTTATAAATATTTCACAATACTAATGATAACTCTGGTGTAACTCCTTTCATCTCCCTTTTTGTACTATGTCATGTCCTGGTGCTAAGGCTTCCTGTGACAGCTCAGTTTTTGAGGACAGAAACACAGCAGCGACATACCTTTGTCTGGTAATCACCATAAACATATTTGTTTAAGGAAACTTGTTGGGAATTTTATCCTAATTTAATTTAGTTTGCATGGTAATGGGTTTCAGCATTTGAACTTGAATGTTTCATTTCAAATCACACACTTCTGAATCCCCTGTCTACAGCTAAAGACACATCCTTTGGATAGCAGCCACCCTGTCCAGAAAAACAAAAGATGCAAGGTACGCAGTGTTGCCACAGTAAGGGACAGCATCAGGACAGAGACAATACAGTAATTACAATGTGCTGATTAATATGAACAGAAAACGGTGGATGAGATTAATATTAAGCAGACCAACACATGAACAAAATCTTCTTTTCTCACTGCTTTACTAATTGCTTCCTACTGTATTATCTGGTTCCAAATACCAAATTAAGACCTATATTTAAACTTTTCCCTAATGTACCCTACTTTGTCTTCTTCTTCTTTCCTACTCTTTTGCTCGTATTTCATTTTGCTGTCAGAATTGCATATAGAAAAATGCTGCAATGGTCAGAGAAATTCAGTGTGCAAGTGAACTAATGAAATTTTGCTGCTGCATGTGCTTTGTTGGGCTTTTTTACTGTTTAAAGTGCTCTGCAGGAGCAGGGCCTATTCAAATGTTCTTCTGATCCTCAGTAATACACAGAGAAACACCCAAACAGAACAGACCTAGCTGTAAAACAAAATGGACACAGAGGTGATACCAGGTGTGTGATCCTCCCAGTAATTTGTCCAGCTACTGAAACCTCTGCTATGAATTAATTCCTATGCTGCAGCCCTGTTTGCTTCAGTTCAGTAGAGTAACCCTGGCTCCTGCAGCACTTGAATGGATTTTAAAAGCCTTGAAAATGGCATTTTTATGCTGTCAAATAGTAATGACTTTCCTTTGGCTAGTTCCCTTAATTAAAGGGAAGACACAGAGCCAACAGCTGGAAATGAGGGGGCTATAGCTGTGGTAGAGATTGCAGTGACTTCCCAGGGCATGAGGGACGTGTGCGCAGCACAAGGAGGTGGGGGACTGCTGAGTCCAAATTGAAATTCTTGTTCCACAATTACCATTCTGGAACGGAGATATTTCTATATGTAAGTTTTAAGTCCTGCTGTCATGCTTTTCCCCAGATTGCTAACAGTGCCTCTGACTTTCCTCTGTAGTGCTCTTAAGGTCACAGACTGAGTATGGCTGTGAAAGAAGCCATCTGAAAAAACACGGGGGCACTGCAAGGTGTGGTGGGTCCAGAGTTGGTTCAGGAATGGATGGATGGATGGATGGATGGATGGATGGATGGATGGGAAAGAGGTCACAGTCAGGCCAAAAGTGGACCATGAGTGATGTTAGAGAGAAAAGTAGGAGAGGGAAGGAGGTGGTGTCTGAGCTCCAGAGCAGATGGTTGAACTTGGGTTACTCATTCACTCATCACGGTTTGGAAACCTTGGGTGCTGCTACTGCGGAGCTCTCTTCTGGCTGGCACTCCCCAAGTTCCTCATAAGCTCATTATCAGGGTAGAGCACAGGCTTAATTACACTCTCCTGAATATGTATTTTTACACTGTGCTGTACTGGGCCAGGGAGATGTACACTTAAATAGCCCCTTTCACTTCTATAGATGTTTGACAGCTACTAATGCACTAAACCCAGTGCAGCGATGAGGAGGTTATTATTAGCTCTGTTGTGTAGAGAGTGGGAGATGAAATGCAAGAATCAAATTACTTTTCTCAAGTTGCAGAGAGCAAATGTGTCAGTGTTACGCCTGCATCTAGGAGCTCTGGCTGTGGATTAGGAGGGATTTGGATGTGGAGACACAGGTGAAAACCCTCCTGCATCTCTGTTCTTGTACTAAAGGCCTTTCCAGGTTTGTACCAGAGGGTTAGTAAGAAAGAGCAACTTTGGGGCTTTCAGTTACCTCTGGCTGCTGCTTGGGAGGCAACAGGGTGGTGGAGACTCTTTTCCGTGCTCTTTCCTGGTCCTTCCCCACCCACGCAATGGCCATGGTCTTTCCAGAATTCCTCTAGATAGAAATAATCAGACAATGAGCTGTTATTCAAGAGAATTATTTTGAAAAATGGTCTGAAAAAGCAGAGGAAGAGCTGATAACCTTTCAGCAGATTAATTTTCTTACCCTTCTGGCAAGAGGCTTTTGGCTAAATGTTAGCTTGGTAATGAGTAGACCTTTGTGGAGAATGGGCATTTATGTGCTTCACACATTTCTAAATAAAACCTTTGAAATCCTAGTGATGGCCTAATGCTTACCTCCAAAAGAAAGCAGTTAACAAAGAGGACTCTTCAGTCATAGAGCAACCACTGCAGCACTAATGGGCTGAACAACAAACTTTTACTTTTACTTTTTTTCAGGGTATATCTGCAATTGTGGCTGGAGTTATGGGCACTGCCTGTGGGGAACACCTGTGCCTGCAGCTGCCCTATGGGTTAAGAAAAGGCTAAGGAAAAGCAGGGGTAGGGTATCAGTCTGACACCTTTTACCAGCTGCGTGCTCTTTAGAAATCATACTATGTGTAGATATCAAAGTTACTTGAGGAAAGAGTTGAATCTAGGATTTCCATTTCACAGGTGGTAGGCACAGGTATCTCTGTGCTCTGGAATGGAGGTGAATCACTGTTATACCTGAAGGGTGATCCTTCCTCAGCAGGACTGGTAGGATCCCAGTGCACTGCTTCCCCTCAAACTGCTAGCATTTAAAAAGAAATACAACATTTATGTTATAATGTGTGGAAAGACAAGTGCTGAAAGGAGTCAGTCTTGTCTGTGTAAGGCTGCGAGTTTTTGCTTAGAGCAAAGTTACAGGATTTATATCCATCGTAATGCAGTTACTAGGAAGATGAATTGGCATTTTTGGTGAGAACAGAATTGAACTGTAGGCTGGGGTTTAGCCCCATATAGAAGGCAGTGCCTCCAGCATCTATACTAATATCAGAGGAAAAATTCATTTTAGTTAGAATGCAAAGGAAGAAATTGGTTTCTTTAGTACAGTGAGAAGGCAACGACAGAAGTGCAATAGAATAGAAATATTTAGTAAATGAAACACAAAAAGAAATTTTGTTCTTTAATATCAGCTATTTACTGCTTTGGCTCAGTGATCATTTTATGCAAAAGGCAGTAATTTAATGTACTAATGCACCACAATGTCACAATGGGATTCCTATTTCTAGAGTCTATTGTTATGATGAATGACATCTATTTTAGCAAAGAAATGGTATTTTTGAATGAAGCTTGTTGTAGGTATTTTTATCTTGAATTTACTGACAGATTGAGACATAATGATATTTAAAAAGAAATCTATATACAATGCTTAGAGCCTTACTCCAAAACAAGGAAAAATGCTGTCTCTGAAGACAATTGGATGTGGTATCTGAGGCAAGCTGATATAGATGCTTCAGCACTTGCACACCGTAAGGACCACCATCTGCATTCAACTGTAAATATAAATAAGTAGGAGTTTCTTCTGATCAGATAATTTTTTTACCTTTACAGTTATTACAAGAAGGAAGTGTCTAAGCCTGTTGGATGGTTGCAAGCTCTTTCTTCTGTAGTCTGGTCTATGTTTGAAGGTTTGCAGTTCTGTAGGAACCAAGAGTTGCTCCTGCCTTAGGAAGCCCATGGATGCTTTCTAGTGTCTTCTCGTGGAGGTAGCAGGAGGTTGGGTGGCAGAGTGAAAGGGCAGTCAAGGTGAAGGCTGCCAAGGCTTATCTTTCCTGCAAAAATCTCCTTCTACTGCCAAAAGGAAAGGAAAACTGCCAAAAGTTTGATTTCCGTTTCTTTCAGCTTGATGCAACAGCTACTGAAGCAAGGAGCCAAAGGCACAGTTTGATTGGAAAGGCAGACATTCAGGGCATCAGAGATGTAACACTGACAGACAGTGAGGTGCCAGAGACAGGGCCAGCTGCAAATAATATCAACTGGTGGGAAGCAGGGGAGCTTTTTCATCTGTGTTGGAGGGCAGAATCACTTTTACATTGATCAGGAATCAGATCTGGGTAATGCCTTGTGTAGGTAGGTGGGAAGCAAGAACTTCTGCATCTGTACATACTGGCTGCCTAAAATACGACAGGTGCAAAAATTCACAAAAGGCAAATCTAATGAATTAAAAAGCAAAGCTCACTGGAAGGAGAAAAGAAAAAGACAACAGAAAGATCAACAGGATGGTTAAGCATACCTCCCAGCTAGCTGTCCCCTCCACCTTCATCAGTAACACTGTAGGCAGAGTTTGTGATTCTCAGGGTGAATCTTCACGCCTTCCTGATGGGCAGCAAGCACCCAGATAAAGCTGACCCAGGACTTTCCCATGCCTGTGCTAGCTGAAGTCCAGTGCTCATTGCTCTCATCCAACCTGTCACAGCAGGCTCTGCCACCATCCCTTCGTGGTCTCTGATTTTATTTGCTACTTTAGCTTGGGGTGAACAATCACCCCAAGCATACTCAGGCTTTGTTAGCTGACCCAGACATTTAAACATTGCCAAGTCGATAACATTTCCTCAGCCTTTTGGCATGGGAGCTTTTTTCCTTTTTTTTTCTTTCCTTTTTCTTCTCCTTCACCCTTTCCTTTTCCTTTTGCTTTTTCTCTAGAAAAACTCCCAAAGATGCTAAAACTTATACAAATTAAGCTTCCTTCAGGCCGGCCCATTGGTCCCTTTCATTCCACTTCCTTTTCCACTACAAGATGCCAGAAAAATATTTGCAGCCCTCTGGAGCTGTCTGGGAGGCAGGGGCACGCTTCTCTTTTAGGCCTCAGTTAAAGTAGACATCTCCCTTTTGTCCATCTCGAGCCCATAGGGAATTCAGGCTCGTCCATTACCAAGATCTGACCTTTTAAGGTGATGTCTACATTAACAATTCCTGCAGCATAATAAGAGCATATCTGTAAAGCAAAATAGCCGATCTTGAGGATCTGATACCTGCACTGTACAAGCTCAGGGGAGTTTTATTTCATAACTGTAGTACATTCCCAGAAATTAGACACCCATTAGTGACTAGAGTGCATTAAAAGTGCATCCATTGTGTGTAACTTACTGGCTTAGTTTCATCTGAAAAAAAAATCTAGTTCACTCACTGAGAGAACATTTCACCATGTGAATCAAAACATGGCATGTGGCGACAATCGGGAGATTCCCTTCAAAAGCACAATTTAAAACTAATGAATTTGCATCTAAACCCATATTCCAAGCTGGAGGGAAAACCAATATGAGTGTCCACTCAGCTCCTCTGCTGCTCTCATCAGAGAGCTGCCCTGCACAAGTATGGTGAAATCACCTCCCTACTATCTCTTGTTGCAAAGCCTTTGCTGATGGCATGACTAAGGAACAAGGGTTCCTCTTTAGCAGATGCATTTCCTTTTAAAAGAGGTATCAACTCCCTTCTACCTCCTTTTTCTTTCAGTTGGTGACCCCTGGAGACTTATATAGAAGCCCCACGAGGCTTGTATGTAGGAAGGTAATGTAAATGAAATCTTCCCGTAGGGATATTTTCCTCATTTCACAGACAGCTGGTGACAGAGAGCCCCAGCCTTTATGAAACTTTTGCCTGCTCCTTGTTCACCAGATCGTGGTGGTAACAAACACCCTTGCCATGAGCAGAGATCCCACGTTTTCATTGACTCAGGCAACAACTCTGAGTAAGGATGTGCTGGGAGCGGTTCCCTGTTTTCCTCTCCTTTTTAATCTATTTTTGTATTTCACGTCACCATCCTTCCCATTGTTAAACTTAACATTTTGTTGCACGCAAGAAGGGAAGACAATTAGGGGTGAAGAATTAGTCCAGCTAATATAAAGCAAGTTACCAGTCCAGTTAAAAAGATACCTTTATGTCATTCAATTAAAATAAAAGGAGGAATTAATAATGCAGCTAAAATAGTAATGTGTGGGCCATTCCATCCTAGAGCTGCCCCTCTTACCCAGGCTTTTTGCACCTCCCCGGTAAACCCTGGATTTCTGGGCATGCAGACCCGTTTTCTTTAGGTGAGAGTTGCCTCAGCGTCCCAAGTTCCCATCACAAGCAGGCTGATGTTGGTGATGCTGGTTTCTTCTTCTTCTGATCCTCCTCTCTTTTAGGGTTCACATGAAGTTATTTTTACATTGCTGTTTGTTGGTACACTTCTTTCCCATTATTCCACAATATAATATTATGCTTACTCATGGTCAATTTTGCTTACTCATGGTCGTTTGCTGGAGTTTTCTGTATGTGGTAAGGCCAAGTTTTACCATATATACCATGGCAAACCATGATCATACAATTCAGTTAAACGAGATGAAACAGTTCTCCATTGAGACTGAGGGTTAAGGGTAGTGCATAAGGCCTCTGGTTAAGCTGTAGCCAACTGAACATTTTTAATGTCAGACTTTAGATGCCCAACTACTTTGCCGAAGCAGCAAGCAAAACAGGTTAAGGCAAGTGTTTAGGCTAGGATAAATCCTTGCAGTCTGTGGCCCGTTACTATTAATGACAAGCCCATGTGTCCTGGGCTACTGTGCTTCACTACAGTGTACGTGACTTCAATGTGTTGAAGCAGAAATTGAACTTTATGCAATTCAGGCAAATACTAAATACACACTAGTAGAAGAACTTCCAGACTTGCAAGATCAGGAAGTAAAAACTAACAACTGGAAGCTGTTTTATCTGTCTTTGATTTACAGCTTTCAGATGGTTTCTAATAGGTCTATAATAACCCCTGGTGCTTTGCTTTTGCTTTCACACACGCATGCACACATAGAACCCTTCATTCTCTGATGTCTGAGACTACTGGGATTCATTAGCGAGAGTATTCATCTTGTTAAGGATGCACTAATAGCATCAACTGTAAGTATTAATCTGTTGTCAAGTGATAATTGCAGAAGATGGTGATTGCATCAACCTTCACCAAGTTCAGCAGATGGAAAAGTCCTTGCACCCTTGCTTTAGGCACTCGCAGCTGCAGAGTATTTTTGTGTTTTCAATCAGGTTAAAAACCTGTGACACATTTCAGATTACAAAGAACCATAAAACTTGTCTTTTTCTTGTTTCTTAACTGCTGATAAAAGTCATTTTTAGAAACTGGTCACATCTAACACAGGTCTGGTGGCTGGAGTATTCCTAGATCTCAAATGAGAGAGGAGAAAACTCTGGGAGAGGGTAAAGAAGGCCTCCTGAATAAGTGACATTTGCTTCAGGTATGATAAACAGCATCAGGCCCAATGGGGAGGCATATTTGTCCTTTGAACAGGCATTTTAGGTCCAACTCCTCACAGAAAGTAGATGTCTGCATCCAAACTAGCCATCTACTCTGCAGTCCACAGTAAGAAAGACACTCGCAGACCAAGGTTCATCTCGTCCTGATGAAAAACATCTAGAGCAGTGTATTGGGCCTGGCTGGGCTGGAATTAACTTACCCCATAGCAGCCCTCATAGTGCTGTGCTTTGTATTTGTAGCTAGAACAGTGTTGATACCGCACCAATGTTTTGGCTACTGCTGAGCAGTGCTTGCACAGCATCAAGGTTGTCTATCTAGCTGACCCTCAAAGGCCAGTAGTCTGGGGGTGGACAAGAGGTTGGGAGGGGATATAGCCAAGACAGCGGACCCAAACTGACCAAAGGGATATTCCATACCATATGATATCATGCTTAGCAATAAAAGCTAGGAGAAAGGGCTGGGGGGGAGGTATTCATTATTAAGGCATTTGTCTTCCGAAGCAACCGCTACGCGTATCAAGGCCCTACTTCCCAGGAAGTGGCTGTACATCACCTGCTGATGGGAAGTAGAGAATAAATTTTTTTTTTTTTGCTATTCTTTGCTTCTGCGCCATGGCCTTTGCTTTTCTTTATTAAACCACCTTTATCTTCACCCATGAGTTTTTCATCTTATTTACTCCCCCTGTCCCTCTGAGGAGAGGGAGTGAGAGAGCGGTTTGGCGGGCACCTGGTGGCCAGCGAAGGTCAACCTTCCACAAACCGTCAAATGAATTGTGCCCTAGAAGTGCCCTTCTTCTAGGGAAGGAGGAGCCCAGGATGGCCCATTCAGATATGGGTATCTACAGTAAGGCGAGATGAATCCCACCCTGTACATCCATTCCAACTTCCTGATTAAGAACTGAGCCACTTCATCTCTGTTATCAACTCCTCTTAAGTTATGATGTGAACCACCCTTCTACAGGCACGGTAGCAGTCCTACTTAGGCCAGCAGGACTGTTCACCTGCTCACAACCAGATCAGCTTAACAGCAATGTTGGATCTTGTTAGCGGATCCATTGCTGTGGATGACTAGCACTATATGCCTTAGTTTCCTTGTGTGGAATAAATGTTGATTCATACTTACTAGCCAGTGAAGTCAACTGATGAAAAATATTACTCTGATTCTTCCCAGCAATAATTACCTCTGTTTGTCCAAGGCAGAGGATCCCATTTCTTCCAGAAATGTTACGGTAAAGCTTTATTCTCAGACATTTTTTTTCTAAAAGCCAAGTAACCTTCTCAGTTAGAGCTTAGGAGGGAAAACATTTTTTTTTAATAATTCCAATCTGACTGTTACTCCAATTTCTACCTGACATTATTTCTCAACAGACGAAGCCAGTCTGTCACAATGGTCTTACAAAGAAACAGGCAATAACCAATTTCTGTCACTCAAATAAAAACTTTCTTTTAGCTAAACTTCAGAAAAATGAAATACCAAGAAGTAGAGGCTTATATGTCAGCAAACAGGAATCCTATTTATTGACAATTTCCAGGGGCTCTTTGAGCAAAAGAGCAGTACAAGGACTGGTCTCTGGGAAATGCTTCTGGTAATGCTCAAGCCTGAATAGCATTAAAGGAGAGCATTTTGCAATTTCTCTTATGCAGCCAACTGTGAAGTTTTCATTTGTAGGTTAGTTTTTTCATCAATTCCTTAATTAAAAGTAATCAGAAGACTGCTAAACATTTTGTTGTCTCATATTAGAAACCCATATGCAAATTTAGCATAGAATAGCAATTTTATTCCTTCAGTGAGCAGTAGTTGCCTTGCAATTTCAGGCTTGGAAGCTTTAGAGTCATTGTAGGATTCTACAGCGATACCAAGCAACCTCCTTATAGGAGCTAAATGCTTTAGACACAACAGGACAAATTCTGGTACGAAGATGTTTACAGTGCTGAATTTTTATGAAAACAAAAATGATCTGAAGCTACACACAAGGTATGTCACCCTGCAGAGTTAGCTAAGACTTTAAGTTGTATCTAACTTCTGATCCCCCTTTCATCCACATGCTATGCCATCTCACTGGAGTCTGGTGATGCTTTAAACCAGGTTTAATGCCAGGTGGCATATAGAAAGGATATAGGATAACAGTCCCACTGTTTATTTCAGCTGGCATGTGCCTGATTTACAGTGGAGATAAAGACAAAGTCCCTCCAGTGGCATCTGATACTTACGCCACCTTCCCAGAAGAACAGACAAGAAAATATTCATACAAGTACCCAAGTTTCAGCACCCAAGAGATCCTTTGGGTATGCCCTGAGAAGTTCTACCAACATGGGGGAGTGAACTTAGCAACATGAAGATACACCAAATCATACATAGATAGTGGCTAGGTTTAACATAGTGTCTCACTCTAGACATGCTAACTCTGCTGCCAAGACGTAGTTTAGAAAAACACTATATAGGTATTCCCTATATTTGGGGATGTATCACTGGATTGTACCCAGGTATAAACTCAGGAATTTGAAGAGACAATCACAGCAAAGCCCTCTTGCAGGAATGTAGCATGATCACCCACGGCCCTTTATTTTGTTACAGACATAAGATTTGGTGCTGGAAAAATAGGGGTGTAGGCAAACCTCTCTGCCTACTGCACCTCACTAAGGACCATGTCCTCATAAATCAGTGGAGAATTGTCCTATTCATCTTTGCCCGGTGCCAAAGCACACGAACATATTTTACCAAGAACCTTCTGAACCTGCAAGCTCTTCTTGTTTGCACAGTCCAGCTTGTGCTGGACCCTGAACAGAGCACTTTTTGATGAACTGGTTTTGCTTGCAACAGGTCTACTGTTAGAGCTGGCACAGATGGCCAGTGATATCCTGGTTAACATTTTGAGACCCACTTGCTATTTAGAAGTCTAGTTTCACATCAGAGCAAAGATTCATAAAAAAAAAAATTCTAAATTAATTAATTTAAAGCTTTTATTTTTAATGGGGAAATGGAACGAATATAGGTTTCAAGAGATTTCAGGCTGTGGAAAACAGTCATCTCTCTAGTGAAAAAGAGAGAGCAAGTTTTCCAAACTAATTTCCCTACCTCTCTCACGAGCTGTATCTCCTGCTGCCTGCACAAGGGAGGAGAGGTTGGTAAGTTTATCCTGCCTGAAACTCTCACATATCGTTCTGAGCATCTCTTGTGCAAATAGCTCTCCTCTGACAGAAAGGTTCTTCTAGCACTTCACAGTTCAGCTGGCTGGAGAACTTCTCACTTCCACCCTAGATAGCTCTTAAGTGCATGGTCTCCCGTCCAACCTGGCCTTTTACCTTATCAACTCTCCTCAAGCACTGATGTTTCCAAGATGAAGCATTCTGACTTACAGACATAGAATCATAGAATCATAGAATCATTAAGGTTGGAAAAGACCTCTAAGATCATTGAGTCCAACCATCAACCCAAAACCACCATGTCCACTAAACCATGTCCCTAAGCGCCTCATCTACATGTCTTCTAAATACTTCCAAGGATGGTGACTCAACCACTTCCCTGGGCAGCCTGTTCCAATGTTTAACCACTCTTTCAGTAAAGTCTGACTTGCCTCAGACTGTCTTCAAATTGATAATGATTGAAATATTCCCAGCTTGTGGGACAATATATGTCTCTAGCATCCCACCACCGTGGCAAAATGACAAAAGCAGCAGTAGAGAGGTGAATTTATGCTTGCTACGTCTGTTACCTCTGTCAGTCCCAATACTAGCAGGATTATGCCTGTACCAGCTTGCATTAGATAATTAGCATGATCTCATCCAAGCATGCAGAATGTGTTTATCCACTTAAACAGTTTGCTTCCTTCAAGAAATATTTAACCCACAGAAATTGCAGACATTGAATATTTCCAAAACTAAACTCTTTCTTGCATTCATGAATCATCAGAGGTCTACTTCTATGGTATTACATATTCTGTTCAAGAGCAACACATTATGTGAGTTTGTACCCCATTTTTGTGCCATAATTGATATTTACAATTAGGTGTGATACAAATTAAAATTAAATCAAAATATGTTAATATTTGCAATTCAGAAAAACATATGCTAATAAATTTATGAGATAAAGATAGAGGAATTTGTCTTCTCAAACATATAAAAAAGTTCTTTTTTTATGTAAAACGATCTGTCAGAGGCTGTGATTGAAGAAGACATCTGTTACTCAGGCAAATAAGCACATATCTAAGTTAAGCCACTGGCATCAACTGATTTACATATATTCCCTAGTAGGTATGGGATGTAAGAGAGTGCTTATCTGCTCCATGATTGAGGGCCTGTATTTCCATAAGTGCTTAGAAGGAGCTTTACCTAAGAAGATGAGTGCCAATCACAGATACCACCAAGAATATTCACTCTGTGAGCAAAGCTGCCTGAACAACATACAGCTGTAGACCCAAAGTAGAATAAAATGCATTTTAAGTTGTCAAAATGATGACAGGTTTTTAATCTGAGCTATAGAACTAAAATGTGTGGCCAAAAAATCCAAATCTAAATGTAAAGAGCTCTCTAGTACCTTCTGGCATGGAAATTACTTACCTGCTATTTCTAGGACTATTTCTTAGAACAGTATCGTGGGTTTGGCCATAGGAATACAATTTCTGACTTTAAAATAATGCTTCACAAATAATTTTGGTTACTTCTGAAGGGAGGAGGAAGCAAAGCAGATTTTCTAAGAAATCTTAAACAACAGAGAAAGAATAAATAAAAGCTGCTCAGAGGGGTTGCGGAGTTTCCATACTTGGAGTTACTCAAAATCTACCCAGATATGGCCCTGAGCAACCTGCTCTAGAGGACCCTGCTTTAGGCAGAGGTGGTGGACTGACAGTCTCCAGAGGTCTCTTCCAACTTCAGCTAATCTATGATTCTATTCTCCTATTATATTCAAGCCTATTGTTTATCCTGAACTGATCTGAATTGATTTTTCAAATGATGGAACAAAGAACTGAAGAACTTTTCTTGAAACTCAGACTTAAGCACAGCTGAAGGAAATTCAGAACCTCAGTTATGAATAATTATAAAGTGCCAGTTACAGATTATTTCAAAATCTAGACTACAGATCATTTAAAGCTTTCTAGCAGATTTTTTCAGCATATCTGTTTCTTTTTTCTTTTTTTTTTTTATTGCAAGAGGAAAAACTTTCATTTTTTATATTTACAAAATATTTGAATGTTTTTCTTTGCCTCTATTTTTTATCTGCACTTTATTGTCCTTTGGTAGGATTTGTTTATTGTGAGGTTTCAGCTATTAAATCCAAAAGGTTATAAAATTGCCTTAGGATGAAATCTTCATATCCATTTTTTACATGACAGATATTAGAAAGCATAGAGGAAAAAAAGCCCAACATCACAAGAAATGGTCTGTGCAGTTTCTTTTAAGTTTTGATACTATTTAAGAGAAGTCTTTTTATAACCAACAGTTAGATAACCTGCTGTTATTGATCCCACAAATATCCTGTTTATTATTAGTGGATTCCATACAAATGCAGCATAGTTTAAGAACTGTAGGAACAATGATTTGCACTCTTACAAGGTTTATCATAAAAAATGTGTCATATTGCTTCTCTTTCCTGGGGTGATAGTTGAAAATTTTCTAAGTAGGTTATGGGAAATTATACTGCATGATGGTTAGGGAGATGCTTTCTATCCAAGCGTTCTTGTGAATATGCTAACTGAGCTTCTGGAAAATTTCTACAACATTCTTTCAAGGAAACACAATCACTGGCACAGACAGTCTTTGGAAAACAAAGGAACATAAATTCACTGATTCAAGGTTGGAGATTTAACGTGGATTACAGGTATGCAGGCTGGAGGGTGCTGAAGAAATGAGGATATTATGGAACTGCAAGAAAGACAATATTTTCTATAATAGCAGATGAAGGAAACAGGTGACAGAACTGAGAAATATGGCATGATGAAAAATAAATTCTTTAAAAAAACAGCAGGTTTTTGGCTTCTGAAATAATTTTGAAATATGGATCAGATTCAGAAAGATTCAGACAAAAAAAGGGGAGAAATAGTTTTTTAAAGAGTCAATCTATTTCTTACCAACATTGTTTTAAATGCAACATTATCTTTACATTTTTAAAGCAATGTTTTCATTCTAATGTGGCCTTTTATTTCAAAAGAAAATGAACTGGAAATGAATTGAAACACTTCATTTTTTATTTAAAAGACTTATTTCATTCAACTTTTTTTTTCTGTTAAAAACAGTTTACAATGAGACAAGCATTTTCCCTTAGTTTTTTGGCTTAGCAGGCAAACCAAAAATGCCATTATTTACAAATATCTGTTGAGCATACTTTGATCCCCTAATCATTTCCCATAGAAATGCTGAAGCGTCTTTCTTTTTTATAATTCAGACTCAAAATAGTGTAATCAACTGGCTTCAACAGTACGGCACAAAACAAAAATTTCATTCATGTCCCTTGGTGGTATTCTGTGGCTTGTGTTACAACTGCTGGGGTTTAAAATAAATGTTTATTATTTGCACAGTGCATTATAAAAGTTAAGCAAATTTTCCAGTATTTCCTGAGATAACACCAGTAAAAATACCTGCCCAAAGATCAGTGAAATGATTGAAGAAAGATCGGAGGACACCTTTAGCTTCATAACCATATAGACAAGAATCTTGTAAATAAATCAAATATTATTGAGAAATTATTATTTATTAATTAATGATGACTCAGACATGCTCTCAACCACTTCCAAAAACAGTTTTCAAGACGCATTAGATGAAAAACATTAAGTCCTTGGGGTCAAGTGCTTTCCAAAAGTAAACGGACTCTCTGAATGTATTTATGTCACAGGAGACAAAATTTATGTGTTTGATGGTATAGGCACAGAGTACATCCACATATGATAAGATTTACCAAAGTCTAGCCGTGCTGCAGCAGTAAGGTGTTGTAACTGAAAATCCATCTTAGGCTGTATATTAATTTGTTCTGAACTACATCGACATTCTGCAGCATTTCAGTTGTTAACAGGGATCTCATGTATTAGGTAAAGAGTAAGATTACTTTCCTGAGGTCTAACTAGATGACATGGTAGATCATGAAATCTCTAGGGAAATTGCAAAAAAGCTATAGTTTGACCACTTTATTTCTCCAAATAAAAGACTAAAAAGGAAACTAATCTCCAGCTCAACAATATTTCCAGCTGCAGTAGGTCCAAACTCATTATTTGTTTCACTTATAGAATAGACTTTCCTAAAATGTCTTTTTTTACTGGATACAATGACAGAATCTACTGTTTTATTAAAAGTAAGCAGACCGAGAAAAAAATTTTCACTTTTAAATGTGGTGAACCCCACAGAATTTAAAACAGGGCTGAATTTGACTTACTGTTTTCTCTTGCTCTGCAAAGAAAATAAATAGCTGCCAACTGGATTCCACCTGGATATCTGTTTGTCTATGCCTCTTCAATACCAAGGTAAAATGTGTTTTTATTTGATATAGGCTAGCACAACAAATACTATTACATAAAGTAGTATAGAAGGAAAATTAGTTCATAGTGTTCATAGATATTAAGATAATGAAGGAATGTCCAGACTATGCTCTGAGGAGATTTAACACAAGGAAACATATTACAATGACAATGAAAATGGCCTTACAATGAAATTATCTTGTAATGGAAGAAGAAACACCCTTTTTTGTCCTGGAGTGAGACAATATCACCCCTGGATCATCAGGCAACAGGCTTTAAGTATATGAAAAATACATATGGCTCATCAAGAAAAAATACATCAAGTGAATCTAGCCTGGAATAGAATACCTTGTGGACAACAGAGCAGGAGTAATAAGGCTTTTCATGCTATCTTCTACAACATTCTCAAAAGCAAGCTAAGGCAAAATGACCTAGGTGAAATTCTTGTCAGACAGAAAGCTGATTGTGAACCAAAGGCAGAGAGTAATTACCAGGAAGTTACACCAGTAGTTAAACTTGAAAGATTTATCAAGTGCAGTTCCTCCAGGAGTCTGTCCAGGACCCAGTACTAACCATATTTCTGTCCTATCATCCTTGTTGTTAATATGTATAGAGATTGAATTTTCAGCTGATAAAAATGGAAGGAACCGAGACTGAAAGTCAATGTGACCTTGATAAACTGAAAAAGTTGCCTAACAACTTAGAACAAAATTCAGAAAAAATATTGCACTTTAACAGGAATGATTAGCTTTACAAGCACCAAATGGGGAAAAACTGCTTAGAAAACAGTTCTTCCAGAATGCAGGAATCTAAAAGAACCACAAGTCACACAAAAGTCAACAATATAGCCTGCAGGGCACATGAAGTAATCTTTCTGCTCTCTGTAGCTTATTTAAGTTCCCAGCAGGAGTTGTGTGTGCAGTTTTAGGCACCACAATGAACCACTCAAAGTCCAGAAGAAAGCAACAAATGTAATGACCAGAGGACTGTAAAACACAGCTCAAGAGGAAAGAGGTGAAGAGACTGAGGTTTTTGATCCAAATAAGAAAAAGCAGAAGAATCCCACAATAGTAGTTTTAAAATATACGAATGGTATCTGCAAAGAGGAAGGAAAAAAATTGTTCAAGTCCACTGAGACTGGCAAAATTGTCAAGATCTAAAACCTGCAGAAAGGAAAATTTTATTCAGACAATAGAAAAAGTTTTCTAACAGGTCAGACAGTAAAACATTGGAAAAAGATGGCTTAAGAAACATGTAGAATTGAAGGTTTCTGAAAGACAGGTTAGACAAACTTCAGTCAAAATTATCTACATAATAATTTTTGGGTTGAAGGATAAATAAAAGACACTTTTACGGTGCTTTCCTGCCATATTTTCTATGATTCTGGGAAACGAAACTCCTGTTCCCCTATCTGTCATTTGCCTCCACCAAGGGCAAACACTTCACTCATGGAAAACACTCAGTGCACTGTAGGTTCTACCACAGTATTTGTAGTGTGGGCTATAGCTGTGCTATAGTCTGAGAAAATTGAGACAATAAAGCTGGTTTTCATACAGCTCCTGTAATTTGTACATCATGGAGCCCTTGACAAAGGAAACATCATTGTTTTCATAAGTGAGTTATGAAAATGATGAAACTTGCCCAAAGTCAATCACAGAGACAGTGACAGAAAGAGGAAAGGACATCATGTCTCTCAAGTTCTTATCTCATCCTCTGTGTAATGTAATAGGTAGACTGGTTCATTCACTGACTCATTCATTTGATTCATGCTGTATATCTTTGAATTCTATAACTGGCCATTTTTTAAACATCATCTCATCTTTACACCATATCATAAACATGCAAAGAAGACCTTGAGCAACCTAACGTTACCTGGAATTTGGCCTTGCTTTTAGTGGGGGAAGGTGGACCAGAGCACCAAGAGTGCTCATCTGGCAACTTAAATTATTCAGTACCTCTGTGGCTCTCCAATGAGAGAAGACAACTCCTACATACAGACTTTTATATAATAATATCTTGAATGTACCTCGTGGAGCTGCTTGAAGGTAGTTTAGAGTGAAGTGGAGGTACTGTGACCTGCAACGGCGGTCACATACACATCTCTATGAGTAGAGCGGGAGAAGATGTGTCAGAAAAAGAGGGATGAACTCCAGCACAAACACACCCTCATCTTCCCTTCTGGAGCCAGGACTGGCCGGATCATCCTGCCTGCAGAGAGGAAAGACCACACCATGCCTATCTGTAAAGAGGAACCATCTAGACCAGAGGTGCTTGTTTGTAGAATATACTAGTGTTGGTTATCAAACTCTCTTTCTGTCTCACTTTGTCTCACATTTGATACTGTAATTCTACATGTAACATCTCATCACTACACCAAACACAATGTTCTGGCTGGGACCAAAGAGCTGCTGGACCTGGTCAGCTAAGGTTGCATAAAGACTGCTGCAGAGCCAGGACCTGAACCCCAGTCTCCAGTGACAAACTGTTAACACTGAACCAAATTTGCCTAAATAAATTTCCTTTCCCCTTGAATCCTTCTTCTCTCTCTGCCCTCTTTCAATACTTCATTTTGTTTTCCTCATTTCATCTGGGCTATGCACATACAGAGACGACTTATTCAAGTACAAAAATGTGCATCTAGTGAGACATTTTCTCTTGGCATAATGACAATTAAGCTAGAAAAAAAAAATGATGGAAGCAAAAATAACAACAAGAACACAAGAATAAATTCATCATCTTTTACTTCCCCTTAAAAACTGTCCCTAACTACTTTGTGTGTTTCTGAAGTGTTCCTCATATTCCATTTGACTTGAAAATGTGTCGTGCAGAAGACATTTTCATTAAGAAAGATGCTCTCTTGGCATTGGGTATGCTTCAAACAAATAAAACTTCTGTGAATTACAAAGGGGGTAAAAATATAATTTATTCTTGCTTTAACTTCTCAGTATTGACAAACAACCATTATTTACAATAAGTAAAATGTAAATTGTGTACATTGGTACACACCTTCTATTGCCTATACAAGCACACAAAATCTCTTCTCTCAGACCACGCCTGCTTAAAATCCTCCCTGTCAATTCTTTAGCTGTGGTCAATTAAACATTGCTCTGTCATAGGAGGCATTCCATTACTCACAGATGCTCAGCTGACTGCAACAGAAAAGCAGACTGTCACAGACTTGTGGGTGTTTGACAACCTGCTCTGCACAGCTGTGCACTGAGAATGCAGGACTGAGCACAGTCCAGTTCAGCTCCTGTGATGTATAATTACTTTTATACTGTTATCATAAAGATGTCAGCCTCTTTGTAATGAAATCTGTACTTCATTAAATAGTCACTGCTTTACTATTTACAAAAGCAGTGAATTTAATTTCTCATTATACTATTCTCTGAAAGTATTTTGATGATTTGACATATTTTAATTAGCTCCAAAATAGCATTCTTCTTGTATCAGCTCTGCCAGAAAGAAGTTCTTACATTTAGAACAACGGCAACTGCCTGGGATTACAAGGGATCAGTGTTTATCTGTCCTGTATACTCTCAGCAAGTCAAAGATGTCCATTTTATTCTCTTACAGGCTGTCAAAAATGAACTGTACTAAATCATTCAGGAAAAGCATACTTAGTTTTTTCTTCATCTGTGGATAGTTGTTCCCACCAGGTTTCACCAAAATTTCAAAGCCTTGTTTCTTCCATTTCTAAAATACATCTGGAAGGTCACTGATGCCTTTAGACTGAGTCCATCCACCTATGGCAAAGGCAAAGCAAAACTGCAGCTTCAAAACCACCTGACTGCAACATCAGCTCTCTGTTGTCACCCCAAATCAATGTCTGAAAATGGTCAAGAAAAGTTGGGGCTGAGACCAGCAAGGAAGCTAATGGTGTGAGCATGAACAGGGCATTGAGCTGGGCTTGTAAACACAGCTGAGCATGTCATGCACACATAAGCACAGCTTGGGTAACATGCAAGCACAACTGGAACATAATGTTTAGGTCAGACATAGATACAGCAACCATCCCCTGATGTCTCCATCTCTCCCTCTTAAAAGAGGTTTTTGTGGTATGTTACTGCCTGCTGATTATCTTGGTCACAGACACTGAGGTTGATTTGGAGTGACAGCATATCCAAGGAGCTGAAAGCAGTATCCCACTAACACTCCCTCTCCATTTATCCCTATCCATGCCCCTGCATGCAAATGTTTTGCTTTCCCCGACTTTCCAGCCTACCAGTTTATAGGAATGCTTTGAGCTTTCCTACAGTAAGAAACCGCTGCAGGCTTCCCAGCCTGGGCGCTGCTGCATGCTACGTGAGATGCTCTGGAGTGATATTAGAAACTGCTCTCGGGCAGCTGAGTGCCTCCTCCTATGCATGGGGGCAGAGCTGGGAGGACTGCTTTTGCCACTGGCCCTGTGCATTGTGGTCACTAAAGATACTACATCAGGGTGCTTAAATGCAGGTTACTGTAATTGGAAAAGAGTGACTTTCATTCAGGCACAGGACTTTTTCTCAAATACTAAGCCTCTTCCATTGGTAAATGTCCCCACTTCTGTTATTAATAATAGGAAGAGATATTAAAACAGGATCTCTAAAATAAAACCCATAAGGTAGTAATTACACATCTGAGAAAAGGTGTTTCTCTATCATGTAGCAGTGCACAAGGCAAAGGGAACTCAGTGCTGACCAGCCTGATACAGCAACATGATTCAGGGTGAAACAAGCGGATTCCACCCAAAAATGCACATGTAGTGCTGCATCCTGCAGCCAAGAGATGCCCGCAGCACCCATTCACAAGGGTTCCCAACACTAAGGGCCACTGAGAAGCTGCCTGTTACTGGCAGAGTAACCCAGCTTGTGGCTGTCTTGAACTTGTTGCTACTTCAAGAGCTAAAGCCCTGTGACAAGGATGCCATGTCTCCATCAAGACCATGAATACCATGTTCACAAGTAACTAGCACAGAACCAAAGGAACAGGAAGAAATTTCCAACAAGCACCTTGACCATCCCTCTCCCCTTGCCCTCACCAGTAAAACATACACCCAAAAAAATCCAAACAAGTCAAATCCTGTTTTTATGCTATCTAGCTGTCCCAGTTTGTGACAGAAGAAAAATTGTGAAGCTTGAGGATCAAATTCCAGAGCATTTAGACACGGAGTTTTTGCATTGTTTTCAATGCAAGGAGGAGCAGCATCTATGGTGCAGTCTTAACCACTCATCAAGATATATTAGACAGGATCATCCCCTCCTCCTCCTCCACCAACTGTTCTAACTGTTTCTAAATAATATACATGGACTGCTCTGACTCTAAAGTAGACAGTGAGCAACCTGATTTAGTTGAATATGTCCCTGCTCATTGCAGGAAGGTTGGACTAGATGACCTTTAGAGGTCCCTTCCAACCCAAACTATTCCATGATTCTATGATTCTATGATTCTAAGATAGGGCACAATCTAGCACTTGGCAGACTGGCTTGCTGACATTGCAATGAGTTTGCCTGACTCTTGGGCCTTAGTTGCAAACAGTGAAAAACAGTAGTTTAATTTAGTGGAACATGGTTTTGCAGTTTCTTTTTTTATTACCATGGAATCCTGACTCAATAAAATTAAGCCAAGGTTTTCCATCCTTTTAGGCCCTGGAAATTACATTTAAGCATTTAAATAAGTGCTCTGGTACACCCACAAATTTCACTCTAGTCAAGCTACAGATGCTCAAAACATATGGACCACTGGATACTTTTATTTGGATACTTCCACCCTTCACCCTGCAGCCATTTCTGTACATGCCTAACAGGATTTGAATTAAGTCAGAAGAGCTGAATTAAGCACCTAGGTAAATACAAGCCAGCCTGTGTTAGCACTTAGGAGACCAGTTTTGGTCTGAGTAGTTGGATTTAGATTTCACAGTCTTCACAGAGAATATCAAAATGCTGATTTAAACCAATAGTGTCCCTTCCCACTGCTCCTCTCCCCACTGCAGAGTGTGATCCAGGCCTCACCCACCTTCTCCCACTAAATGTTTCAAGTTTCTTTTGCCTAAGATCCCTTCTACTGTTGTAGAAAATACTGTTCATTAGCGTAACAGGTTTTGTAAGTAAGGCCATAAGAAAAAAAATCCATTTCCTAAATGTCAGTCATAGGGATCCAGATTACAGCTAGTGTAATTTGAACCTCTTCATCCCTATCAAATAGGAATAACTGCCAGACAGCTTTGCTAGCTGCTCCTGCCAGCCAGACAATGCCAGAACATCAAGGGCATAAAAGCCAACATCAACAAAATGCACATCAGTGCATTTCATAGATTTAAGGAACAAACGAAGTGCTTCTAGAAAAACAGGATTACAATCAATGTTGCCAGCTTCTCAAAATTTTGTTGCACATCTCAGGAATAATCTGATTTACAAAATTTCCCACATTCTTGATTTCCCAAGAACGTTAACTTTCATTGTCTCCTACTCCTATTTTTTTTTGAGAAAATATTGCTCTTTAGAATTAAAAATGGTATATAAATCACTCAAATATTGTTAATTTCTCAAAACATTTCTCTTAATCCCAAAATTTTGGAGGTCCTATGCACAATTCTGTGAATACAAAGACTTGGCAATACTATAAACAGCCTTCAAATCTGAAAAGCAAATTAAAAATAAAACAGAACTGCAACTATGGACACTGTTGGTTGATTTTGGAGCTGTTGTGTGAAGCAATCCATTGAGGGCAATAAAAATAAAAGTTAAGATTTAGGTTCAATCCTGCTTTCATTCACACTGAGCTAAATTTGGGTGTAACTCCAGAGAAGTCAGCAGAGTTCTTGGAGCTTTATTTCATTACAAGTGGAGACAGGAGCTGATTCACTCTCCAGTCTACTGAGGAGGAAAGACCACCAAATTTAAGAATGCTGAGAAACAGGAAAACAAAGTCAATGCCCCAGCAGTCTGACCTACCAAAGCAAGAACCACACAGTCAAACCAAGGTTTACTTGCTGCCATGAGAAATCCTTGGAGCTGATGACTGCAATGAGACATTTCATCCAGTCTTGCTAATTAAACTTGGAGCTCATATCCCAGTTTCTGACAGAAGTCGTATCTGGCATCCACACATGTTTTTTGAGTTTACCATCAAGAAGATGGCCCAAAAACTGGAGCATTACCCTGAATTTCAGGAGACACAGATTCAGGTCCTAAAAACACACAGGGTTCAGACAGGTTGGTTCCAGGCGATTCCAAGAAGGGGCTTACTGTCAAAATTAAGCAAAAAAGGTATTTAGACTTCATCTGGCATCACTGACCTTCCTAATTCACTCTGACAGGCCCTTCTGCAGTTTTTCAGACAGGTTTAAAAGAAGACTTCTGCAAATGAGCATATGCAAGGATTAGAAGTGTTCACCATTCTTCCAGGGAACACTTTTCAAGCAATTTCATTGGGTGGGATCTCTTATAACTCTCTTAAATACATGTTTTGCAGAGATCTTGTCGTGCTACTTGCTGGTTTTAATGAAAAAAGAAAAACAGGTATTTTTGGACATGATTCACCTGACCATTATTTAATATTTATTTTTGGATGAGATCAATTCTTTTTTCAGGAGTGCACTTTTTTCTCCAATCTTTCCTCAGAGACTCTGTGTGTTTCTTGCAGTTCCAGCTGGGGAAATCATCCTTTAATTCAGACAAAAATTATGTGTCGTGTGAGTCTTCAAGATCCAGATCCCCAACCACAATGATAGTGACATTACCATCCATGTATTTGCACTCTTAAAAAGGCACTGAATGAGCCAGTCCACGCTGACTGAACAAGCACAGGGTGAACATAGGGAGATGTACTCACTGGTAAGATAGAGTTAAGAACAAAGAATGGGGAAAAAACCTAAGATAACAACTTGTGGGGAAGAGAAAGGGGATATATATTCTCTAAGACAAACTGTCTCAATACTGGTCTGTAAAAGACCCTCAAGTCAGTTTGAGAATCATGTCTCTTTTCTCCTTAACTAAGTAATAGTTCCTCTAAGTGTCTGTCCTCTTTTCAAGGTGTTCAAGGGCCCTTTTGAAACCTACCTTGGAAGGCAGCCAACAAGTCTCTGCCACTGTGCAGAGGATCTGCAGCTGAATACCAATTGATTTCACTGTGTAATACTCCGAGGTTTGATCTATGCACCCAATGCAGAAGAGAAGAGAGATTGAACTTTAAGTAACTTGCTTTGATAAAGTAAACATCGTGAAACAGAAGACTGTGCCTAGTTAATATGAATTACCTTTGCCATCCAAATGGCACAACACAGACATCCTACCACAGCTCTGGGAGACTGGATATCTTCTGTTCTCCTGTTAGTTATAGTACAGATCAAACCAGCAGAACTTTTTCCCTTCCACAACCAGAGGACTGCAATATATAGCAGACTGTAGAAAAGTCCCTTTAAAACATAAAAAATGGTGAACTGTAGCTCAGGGACAGAGTAGAAAGTCCTTCAGCTACCTTTCCTGCTTCAGTGTATCATGGAGACTTGCTTGCATTAACAGCCAACTCAGTATCATGGCCTTCTAATGTCACTAGTATTCATCTAAGAGATAAAAAAGTGCCATGCTGAGGGCTCTGGGCAGCTCCTCCTTTTGCAAGATCAAGACTTTCTGAAAGACTTCTGCCAAGTCAGACAGAGCCAGCTATCACCCAGCCTTTGACAACCACAGAGCAAGAGAAAACACAACTGAGAAATCTTTTTTCCACTATATGTTCAATCTGCATAGGAGCTACATAAAGTCTTGCAGCCAGGGTTTGGCTGTGAATAAAAATCCAGATGAAAAAGAAGATAGGGAAGAAGGTGGCCACTCTCAGGTCAACAGGCCTAATCTAAGCTCATTGACCTTTTTGTGCCTCAGTTTGGATATCTAAGCATAATATTTCCCCAGCTCAGAAGGGCACTGTGATAGCTGGGAAGCAGCTTGGGCAGCTGCAGCGAGGTGCATGTAGACGGGTCCTGTTATCTTGAGGAAGTCTTAAACAGGAGTTTGACAGCTCATTTATCATCATTAGTCTTTGCCAGGGACTTTATGGTCTCTTGGATTAAGTTTGCTGAATGTTCTGCTAGTATTTGCTCCAAAATCACTAACATGCAATTTTGAGTCAGAGTATTGATTAAGCCACACTCTCTTACTTGTAATTATTGATGAGTCAACAATATCTGTTTAGCCCAGAGTGTGTTCAGATATTGATTATCTTTCATGATTCTGCATGTGTTCATTAAAGAATTGATAGTTAACTGTCTAAATGAAAAATACCATCATCCATTTTGCCCATAATAAATGTAAGATGTCACAATTTGTTGAGATATGGAGGGGAAAAAGGCAGATGACTCCCCCCATTCTACCAGACACGGGCCAGGCAATGGAGAACTGATTCTTAATAACTGAGTCCGTTTGGACAGATATTCAGTCATAGGGCTAATCAAATGACTATCAATAATCAGTATGATTAACCTGGGACCACTTGAAGTAAAGATCTGTAAAAAGGTATTAACCTGAAGAGCTCATAAGCTGGAAAAATAAATTTGGACAGACATTCAGTGAAGAAAGCCAGATGTAAGTCATAGGGCTAATCAAATGACTATCAATAATCAGTATGATTAACCTGGGACCACTTGAAGTAAAGATCTGTAAAAAGGTATTAACCTGAAGAGCTCATAAGCTGGAAAAATAAATTTTGAGAGTTAAAAATGGAAGTAGGCAGATGCTCCCAAAATGGACCCCATCTCAGAATTTTATGTATAGAGATCTACCAGTTATTTTTATTTACCCTGAAAATTCATATACATACCTAACCTTTTAATAGTACTCAATCTGTGGCCACCCCTCGCTAACATCAGACCACAACCAACAAGAAACAGCATCTAACAGGAAAAGAAGTTTGCAGAAATGCACATAGACATTTTAGAACTTCAACCCAAAATATCTTGCATTCTGGCAGAAAAAAAGGATAAGAAGCTTTATTAAAATGGAAATTTTCAAAAACAAAACAGCAGTTTCAGCAAGTAACTGGCACATTTTCCTAAAGAAAAGTACAGAGTGTATTCTATCCTATTCCAGATCACTCACAGACATTTATAAAGTGAGTCTCATATTCATGTAACTTCAGCAGTTTCCCTCCTGTTCATCATTCCAGGTATGTCAGAGGGTTTGGACATTTTATAGAAAGTGACTGGCTGACCTGTGCTTTCCTTTGGATTTATCAGTAACAGAATTTCTTGTTCTTTTTGAAGTTGCTTGAAGTACGTCCTAAGTTACACATGGCTTTCCCAGTGGCTTATCTCAGTCTGCACACCGCAGATCTGCTTAGAAGAATCCCATGCAATAGAGTCCTGGAGAAAAGAGAGATGGAGAGCTGGTTGATATTGAAGGATCACCTCCAAGCTCAGGAGTGGTCCAATCCAACAAGCAGGAAACTAGGCAAAAGCAGTAGGAAGTCTGCATGGATGAACAAGGAGCTCCTGACTAAACTTAAACATAGAAAGGAAGCATACAAGCAGGGTCAGATCAGCCAGAGGGAATATAGAGATACTGCCCAAACACACAGGTAAGGAATAAGAAAAGCCAAAGCCTACCTGGAATTGAATTTGGTGAGGGACATGAAGAACAATAAGAAAATTTTCTACAGCTCTATCAACAGAAGAAGAAAGACTAGGGAAAATGTGTACCCACTGCTGAATGAGCTGGGGGACTTGGTGACAAAGGACAAAGTACCTCTGAATGCCTTCTTTGCTTCAGTGTTTACTGGTAGAAGTGGCCTTCAGGAATCTCAGCCCCTGAGACCAGATAGAAAGTCTAGATCAAAGAAGATTTACCCTCGGTGGAGAGGGAACTGGTTAGGTAACACTTAAACTGGACATACATAAGTCCATGGGAACTAATGAGAGCTGAGGGAGCTAGCTGATGACATTGCAAAGCTACTCTCACAGTGGTAACCAGGGCAATTGGGGGAAGTTCCTAAGGACTGACAAAAAGCAAATGTCACTCCTATCTTCAAGAATAACAAGAAGGAGGATCCAGAAAAGTGCAGGTGGTCAGCCTCACCTTGATCTCTGAGAAGGTGATGGAGCAGCTAATCCTGGAAACCATTTCCAAATATACTAAGTACAAGAAGGTGACTGGGAGTTGTCAGTATGGATTTATGAAGGGAAAATCATGCCTGACCAAAGAGAGCCTTCCACAAGAAGATGAGTAGCTTAGTGGGTAAAAGGAGAGCAGTGTATGATGTTCTTCATCTTGATTTTAGCAAGGCTAACTCCCCCATAACTTAGTCACAAACAGATGAAGCATAGACTACATAAATGGACAGTGAGGTGGACAGAATACTGCTGCTAACTGCCAGGCTGATAGGGTTATGCTCAACAGCACAAAGTCCGGCTGGAGTCCAGACATTAGTGTTTTACCCCAGGGACCAATACTGGAGCCAAACCTGCTCACCATCTTCCTTAATGACCCAGACAATGGGACAGACTGCACCCTCAGCAGGTTCGTAGATGATTAAAAAATGGGAGGAGTGATTGATGCACTGAAGGGTTGTGCTGCCATTCAGAGGGACCTCGACAGGCTGGAGAAATGGGCCAACGGGTAACAGGCTGAAAAGCAGCTTTGCAGCGAAGGATCTGGGGGTCCCAGTGGACAAGATGTTGAAAATGAGCCAGCAATGGGCTGTTGCGGCAAAGAAGGCCAATAGCATAGTGGACTGCTTTAAGTGGATCTTGTGGTTTAACCTCAGCTGGCAACTGAGCACCACACAACCGCTCGCTCGCTCGCTCCCCACCTTCCCCGGTGGGATGGGGGAGAGAGTTGGAAGAATAAAAGTGACAAAACTTGTGGGTTGAGATAAAAACAGTTTAATAATTGAAATAATAATAATAATAATAATAA
>NW_008796056.1:2529493-2531860 GCF_000699145.1 Aptenodytes forsteri
TGTACTGAGCATGACGTCCCATGGTATGGAATGTCCCTTTGGCCAGTTGGGGTCAGCTGTCCTGGCTGTGCCCCCTCCCAGCTTCTTGTGCCCCTCCAGCCTTCTCAGTCGGTAGAGCATGGGGAGCTGAAAAGTCCTTGACTGGTGTAAGCACTGCTTAGCAACAACTAAAACATCGGTGTGTTATCAACATTATTCTCGCACTAAATCCAAAACACAGCACTATGCCAGCTGCTAGGAAGAAAATTAACTCTATCCCAGCCGAAACCAGGACAGTATTCACCCCTTATTCTATCTTATACAAGGACATTATGTTTACCAGGATAGTATATAAAGATACTACCTATCTATACCAGGACAGTCCAGCATTGCTAGAAGGTCGAGGGAGGCGATCCTTCCCCTCTATTTAGCACTGGTGATACATCTGGAGTGCTGGGTCCAATGCTGCTATCCCCAATACAAGAGAAACTGGAGCAAGTCTAGCAAAGGGCTGCAAAAATTGTTCAGGAATTGGAGCACTTGCCATACAAGGTGAGGTCAAGAGAGCTGGGACTGTTCAGCCTGGAAAACAGAAGGCTCTGGTGGGTCTCATTAGTGCCTACAAATATCTGATGGGGTGGAATAACGAAGACGCAGTCAGACTCTTCTCAGTGGTGTCCAGTGGCAGGACAAGAGGCAATGGGTACAAATCAAAATAAAGAAAATTCAATTTAAGCATAAGAAAAAGCTTTTTTTTTTACTGTGAGGGTGGTCCAACACTAGAACAGGTTGCCCAGACAGGCTGTGTTTGAATACTTTGGAGATATTCAAATTCGGACTGTACATGGCCCTGGCCAACCTGCTCTGGTTGACCTTACTTTGAGCAGAGGGGTTGGACTAGACTATCTGCAGAAGTCCCTTCCTACATCAAGTATTCTGTGACTCCATGATTCTGTATGAAGGTATTACATCACCAGTCTTTCAAGAAACTACAACAGGACTGCAGCTATCTAACAAAGTCAAGGCCAGGCAGTTTTCACAAGCATCTGCACAATACAAAACCTGCTGTGCCCTGGGAAAGGAGAGAAGCAGACTCACATTTCCCCAGGCAGAGGAGGGAACTGAACCCAACTTTTCTGCATCCTATGTGGTTTCCTAACAAATGGACCAGAAGGTTAGTGCCAATGTAGGAAATGGAACATGAAGGACTTTATTCCCAAGCCTACTTTTGGGTGCTTACATTAAGAGCTTGTTTCCTTCTCAGTGGAGAGAGTTGGACTCTGAAGGGTGATAGAGAGCAATGAAAAACAGGCTGCTGCTCTGAATTGCCCTCTGAACAAGAGCATATTGTTAAGAATAATTCTGCTCTGGCACCAGTAGTACATGAGCTATCCTAATGAGGTTTTCCAAGAGCTATTGTTTCTGCCAAGCTTCATGTCCTACATTTGCATATCCTGGCATTTACCATGCCTTGAAAATTAAGAAATAAAAAGCACTGCCATTTGCAAATCTTAAATATGACTATAAGCAAATAGCTTTCAACCTGCAGACTTACAGCACCTTCACGGGCAGAAATAGCCAGATGACTAACACCCTGATCATTTACAGCAGAGGTGTGAATCTTACAGACTGCATGGGAGAATCAGTTTGGTGTGTCTGTACCAGTGTGTTGTGCAAACAGGCCTGGAGGGCTTTTGGGTGCTGTCGAGCTGATGGATGACACACTGACTCTACAGCAGAGGCAGTAAGGAAGCTGGAATAAGGAAAAGAGGGAGAAGCCTTCAGCATAAGACTGTAATGATATTTGTGACTATGTAAAAATGTTGGTAAAGATTTCTATAACCGGTAGAGATTTCACACCTTTTTCTCTTCTTGGGCCTTAGGAGGTAGAGGAAGGGCCAAAGGAGATGAATTCTTGGTTATAAATAAAAACAGAAAAGTAGCATGAAGATTACATTAATCCAATGTAAAATTAAATTATCTACCCTGCTGTTACTAAATAGGGTGTTCAAATCCGGGAGGAGGTGAGTAGGTTGAGGAGTATCAGGGAGAGCAAGAGAGAGAGAGACTACTGGAACCGCACCCTACCTTCCCTGGGACAGGCCCAGCAGGCAGACAGGACGCATGATACGGAGGATTCCCTGTCCTCTCTCCGCCTGGCTGAACAGTGACTTAAGGGATAGCGGGTAATGGTGACAAGTTCCTACCTGGCGCAGCAGGCACGTCTCCTCTGTGACTACCCCACCTTCCCAGGTGCCCTGGCATAATAGGTATGAGGTTCTGCAAGTGGAACAGAACAATAACAAGGACGATGGCTCATCTAGCTTGGACGTGTCGCCAAGGTTAAGTTGGCCTACACCCTGCGTCAAAACTGCTTCCATAAAGAAA
>NW_008796056.1:2534742-2540948 GCF_000699145.1 Aptenodytes forsteri
TAGAGCACAAGTCTTATGAGGAGCGGCTGAGGGAACTGGGGTTGTTTAGCCTGGAGAAAAGGAGGCGCTCAGGGGACCTTATCGCTCTCTACAACCACCTGAAAGGAGATTGTAGCAACGTGGGTGTTGATCTCTTCTCCTAAGTAACAAGCGATAGCATAAGAGGAAATGGCTTCAAGTTGCGCCATGGGAGGTGTAGGTTAGATATTAGGAAAAATTTCTTCACCAAAAGGGTCACCAAGCATTGGAACAGGCTGCCCAGGGAAGTGGTG
Organism: Aptenodytes forsteri; assembly: GCF_000699145.1. Lineage (NCBI taxonomy): Eukaryota > Metazoa > Chordata > Aves > Sphenisciformes > Spheniscidae > Aptenodytes > Aptenodytes forsteri. The sequence goes on from NW_008796056.1 coordinate 2,535,015, forward strand.
GAGTCACCATGACCTGGAGGTATTTAAAAGACATGTAGATGTGGTGCTTAGGGACATGGTTTAGTGGTGGACTTGGCAGTGCTAGGTTTACGGTTGGACTTGATGATCTTAAAGGTCTTTTCCAATCTAAACGATTCTATGATTCTATGAATATAGAGTCCTGACTCAGATTTTAAAAGCAGCATGTACCAAAAATAAGAAATGAGCAGTCAATTATTTTACAAGGTTATTATAAAAAGACCTGGAAATATGATTAAGCTCCAAATGGAAACAATGAACTAATTTAGAACATTGGGTTTGTTTCCTGTTTTTCTTTTAAATGTGTGCCATGAGAAACCTCATCATGCACTGGCAGTATTGTAAAGGTGATAAGCAGGCCAGATGGAGTCAGGTTACCCCTGAGGCTTCTGCTGAATTTCATAGCTGCCTATGAGTTAAGTAATTCCTTCACTTTTCTCAGTCCTAGTAGCACTTTACCTAAGCTTGATATGCACTTTTGAGAACCGCTTTTCCAAAAGAGTGCGGATGAGCTGAAGAGAGTGTAGAGGAGCTCAATGAGAATGATCAGTTGGATGGCTCAGTTGTCCTCAAATATATGAGAAGGACCTACAAGTCAGATGAATCATAGCATTATAGAATGAATCATAGAATGGTTGAGGTTGGAAGGGACCTTAAAGATCATCTAGTCCAACCCCCCTGCCATGGGCAGGGACACCTTCCACTAGATCAGGTTTCACAAAGCCCCATCCAACCTGGCCTTGAACACTTCCAGGGAGGGGGCATCCACAACTTCTCTAGGCAACCTGTTCCAGTGCCTCATCACCCTCACAGTAAAGAATTTCTTCCTAATATCTGATCTAAATCTACCCTTTTTCAGTTTAAGTCTTCTTAAGATGATCTGTCTTCTTCGTGTCCCCTATGGATATAACAAAGCAACTCATTCTTCTCCTCCATGAGTTTTCACCTGCTACAAAAGTTGAAAGTAGTATTAGTTCACAGTCTGGGGAGAAAGCTTCAAAATGTTTTTCTGTAAAGCAGACCTTATTTTCCTAGTAAGATCTTATTCTACATGTTATCTGTATATAAACCTGAAAGCCAGTCTGTTGTTCACCACTCCTCAACCTGATACCAACAGAATCTGCTTGATGCTACCAAATTCAGTTAACTCAGCTAATATACAAAGGAAATCTTTTTATATTTTAAATTATGCTACAAAAGTTATTCTGATTGTTTTCTTTAGTTCTCTGGCACCATATTTTGGTCTTTTCCACTTCATCTATATGCATCAAGATTTATATCACTACAAGGAGATTTTAGCTGTTACTAGACCCACAAGACAAATTGCTCATTAAGCTGCGGAAGCTTTAAGGCAGGGTTACGTTCCATGGGCAAAAATGTAGCAGGATGATGAATTATACGGCTCAGGTTTTTGTGTTTGTTTTCCTGATGAACGCACTTTAAATTGCTGGGTAGGAGAAGGTTTTGCTGAAACATATGGGTGGCATTAACACAACAGAGTACAAGTGTCACTGATGGAAATTTTTGGCTTTAACTTTGTACTCTCTCTCTCCCTGTATATATGTATAGTTTTTTAAACAGGCCCATGTCTAGGGTTTTTTTCCTCTTTATGCAGTTGGCAGTTTTCATTCCAAAAATGTTGTATTAAATAAATAATTTGAAAAGTTGCAGAGAAGTAGCCTGTAAGAAATTGTTATGGTAACATTGTTTTTACCTTCACTGCATGAAAAAATTACCGTGACATTGTTTTCCCCACTTAAGATTTAGGTTAGCTTTACAGCACAAAGTGGAAAGGCTCTGCATTTTCAGGAATAAAACAGCTCTTTGTTCACTTTTTCCAACTAGATATTTTATTTTTTATTAACTCCCCTTCACCTTCTTACAATCCCTTCATTGCCTATGCGGGACACAGTTCATCCTCATCTCTTAGCCAAACCCTGCCCCAGTGCCTCAGGTGCAGCTGCCCAGCCAGCTCACTAGGCTTCTTAAACTAGCATCCTCAAAGTACCTCCCAACCTTGCACACATGTTCACACTAAGACAATGTGAAGCAACTTCTTTCTTATTACAAAAGTTGTTGTAAAATATGATGATGTAATTATTATAACACAAAACCACATAATTATAAACTTGCATGGTGTGTTTATTGAAGAATACCTGAAACCTTAAAAAATTGTCTTCTCACCAGAAATGCCATTTAGCTTCACCAGAAATGCTCTTTACATACCTAACTGCCACCAGCTGTGTGTCTTTAGCAAACCTCTTTTAACTCCCTCTACATGTCTCTTTCTTGTCTGGGTTATTTGGACTGTACACTCCTGATAGGAAGGATTGTCTCCTACTGTGCTTTTGTACAGTGCCTAGCGAAACAGCAGCCTCTTCGTGCCACCAGGTTGAACTCTGTATTCACCTGCTCCATGTCAGGGCACAGCCTACATGTTAAACTGCTACAGGACTGAAACAAGCTCTTCGGTCACTGCACCACAGGCACTCATAAAAACAAACAGTCCAGAGACTGAACCAACCCTCACAGGGTTTGTGCATCATGGCTTTGTGATTCATTTTGGCTAAACTGTTGACTGGAAAATATGTCTCAGCCTTTAAGATTCCGTTGATAAGCTTTTTTTAAAAAAATAAACAAACTGGTATTCATGATCTGTCCTCGCAGTGCAAAGCTCTTCACTTTAAAATACAGCCTACAAAAACAAAATTAGAGGCTAGTTGTTTCAGGCGAGACATGGGATCAATTGAGAGGTGTTGATTTATTTGATCGGAAGAGTTTGCATGCACCATATACTACACTCAGGTGCTAGTCTGAAAGTGTAGGTTATCTTTAGGATCATCTTTAAAAAATGCTTGAATTTGACACAATATTTTGGACAACTGCAACTTTGGTAGAATCCTTACCCAGGACAACGCCCTGTAGTTTACCTATCAAGAGCTAGAGCCCATACTGTGGCTTGTGCATGCATAAAGCCATATTTCCCATCCCACCTCAGCATCCTGTTTCCTCTGCAGATTACTTTACCTGAGCAAATTCATGAAAGAATGAAGTGGGATAGTGCACTCTCTGTCCAGGATGGTTAGCAATGCCTGGGGAGGACACCTGATATCATCTCCAGTCCTGATGCAACTTTCTTAAACATGCATGTTCTCACAAGGTGACTTTGGGGACCAGCGTAGCCCCAAACTATTTATTGTGTAACAGGTGGGGTTTTGGCACGAGTTGACACTATCATCCAGTGGTAAAGGATGCTTTCAAAGATCACCCAGGCAACTCCCTAGAGACCCAAGAGCCCTTTTCCTGTCTGCTACACTTTGCCTGGGGAATATACTTTTTGCTATTCCTTCAAATTGAAAAGGACACTCTCAGTCTCAATTGTTCATTGGAACAAGACCTGATAGGAAGATCCCTTCAAGAAGGGAGAGATGTAGGTAGGAAGAAGAAGGGGACCCTATAACTCAAAAGAAATTCCTTACAGAATTTTACTCCTGCAGGTCAGTAAGTGAGCTGATAGAGAATATTTCAAAAGGCAGTTGGGCTAACAGCATTCAAAGGCATTTTTCATAGTAGGATTTATCTCAAGATTTGATTTGGTGAGAGTGACAATGTTCTCCATTCCTGTTTGTGGGAAGAGTTTGCCCTTATGCTTGGTCATAACTTTAAGTTATTTCTGACATGCAAGGGAAAAGAAAAAGACAAATAGTGCTACATATTTGGTAAGAAAGTGGATTTTTATAGCTCCCAGACAGCTTGAGGATTATCCAGACCTGAAGGGAATCACTTATGGCTTTATAGTCTGAATAGACCTTTCAATAAGACCAAACCAAGAAGACACTTTCATTTTTCTTTCTCTATTGTTTCCTGATAGTAGCATTTTCAAAAGGACCTCCTTCTCTTCAGTGGGTCTTAGAGCACTGGAGACTCATTCACATTTCTTCTGATCTTTAGTCATGGTACAGCATCTCCAGTATTATAGGGTGCCTTCTGTTAAGGCCTTTCTTGTTTTTTAGATCACAATTGCAAAAAAAGTAATGAAAGGGTGAATTTTCCCAAATCAAAAGCTGTTGCCATGTCCTTTGCACCAGAAAGAGGGTCTGGTTATCACATGCTGTGGTTGCAGTGTCGGGCCCCAAACTGCAAGGAATCTTGTAGCAGAGTGAAAGGGACTCTCTCAGCCCCTGAAATGGCATGCTGTGGGTAAGAAGCGCTCTCCAAATGATCTGGAGGGCTCTCAGTTCCCCACTGTTCCTGGGGGGATGGCAGATGTGTGTATCTGCTTCATGTGGCACTGCTTCATACACAAAAAGTAAAAAGCTAGTCTATTCCAGCAAGGACAAGAGAAAATATAAAACTACAAAATACAAACAGACAAGGAAACAAAGGTAAAACAAGAAGCCTTATGAGGTACCTGCCCCTTATCAAGGTCTTCTTCAGCCAGCTGAATGGAGGAAGATCTCCTCTTGATAGCTCTTGTCCAGAGGCAACGTACTCTCTGCAAAGGTATAAATAGCTTGGACCTCGATCTGTCATTAACTGGTGCAAGTCCAATGAAGTTAATGCTAAATGGATTTATACCAGATGACGACCTGGCCCTGAGCCTCTTAGAAAGTCACTCACATTCAATCAAAACACAATGAATTATCTGTTTTTCTCAGGCATTTTGTTTGATATGGATTGCTGCTGTTGTGTTCACTCTGCCTTTAGATTAAAAGTTGTTGGGGTAAGGACGCAGGGACTCTACCATCAGTCCAGGCCCACTGAGAGGAAATAGAACAGCTTATATTGCTAAAGAACAAAATAAAACAAACAAAAAAAACCAAACCACCACAATCGCCCCATTAGTTCCTCCCCACCCCAACTAAAACTGACAACGCAAGGAGACAAATCATTGAAAGTACAAGACTCAAGGTTTTTGACTCTGCTTAGGAGGAACCATGTGCTTGCCCATCTCTGTTCTGCCACGGTAAAGACTGTGGGAGCTTTGATTTCTTCTGAAGCCAACGTTCTTATTTTCAACAAGCCATATATTTGAAGGGAACCTCTTGAAAGTATTTTATAGTTCAAGGACACTGCATATTTTGATCTTTGAAACAAGAGGTTAGACAACAGGATTTACAGTTGGTCAAGTTAGATTCATCAGACATTGCTACCTTTATTTCCAGTCTTCACAAACAAGCAAGCAATATTTTGATTTATGCACATTGGTACATATTTGCTTATCCTTTAAATCTGGCCCTAGAGTTTCTGAAAGGGTTGCCTACAGTAATTCAAAGCTTGAAGAACAGCCCTTTTTGCATAGGTACGAAGTATAAGAATGACAGCCAAATGCCTCAGTAAGAAACATGCATCATTTATGAAGATTTCCCAAGTGCAAGTAAACAGAACCTCAAAAGCTATCTGCGTAGGGCTTGTTATATGTAAAGATAAATAATCAAACGTATTTATTACATGTCACATACTTGTTATTACTTATTATTACATACTTATTACTTATATTACTAGCAAATATTTTTCCTAGTCATATACTTTCTATAATGTGCTTTTTCAAACAGCTCTGTATACACCTAGCCAACTATTCCTTTTTCTTTTTTAATCATTTCTTTTTAAATGTATGTCCTGGTTTCGGCTGGGACAGAGTTAATTTTCTTCCTAGTAGCTGGCACAGTGCTGTGTTTTGGATTTAGGATGAGAATTATGTTGATAACACACCGATGTTTTAGTTGTTGCTAAGCAGTGCTTACACTAGTCAAGGACTTCTCAGCTCCCCATGCTCTACCGACTGAGAAGGCTGGAGGGGCACAAGAAGCTGGGAGGGGGCACAGCCAGGACAGCTGACCCCAACTGGCCAAAGGGACATTCCATACCATGTGACGTCATGCTCAGTACATAAACTGGGGAAAGCTGGCTGGGGGG
>NW_008796056.1:2541077-2547339 GCF_000699145.1 Aptenodytes forsteri
CACTGGGGGAGAGTGAGCGAGTGGCTGTGTGGTGCTCAGTTGCTGGCTGAGGTTAAACCACGACAATGTATTTATTTATTTATTTGTAAATAAAGGATTACTGCTAATGGGTAAATAGTAGACTCTGAAAGATGGGTTTTCATTAGGGTTGTTGGGCAACAAGTAAATCACTACATTCAATAATATGAGGGTAGAGTGATGAGATATCTACAAGAGTTCCCACAGGTATCTCTAGGTACAGACCTGGTGCATGTTGAAGAAAAAGTCCAGTTCATTTCATTTTATGATCTCTTTCCAACGTCACTCTGTTTCCATAAGTATGTAGTTAAGTAGAAATGGGAATGATGCCTGACAATTTAATGAAGTTAATCACATATTTGTCTCTAACAACAGCAGGAATAGAATAAGTATACAGTCCAACAGCAGGATCCATGGTGAGCACCTTTCCTATAAACCCCAAAATTTCTCTACAGATTTGCCTTCTCAAGGTCTTTTCACATACATAGATTTTCAGATTGTTTCTTTCCTCTTGTGACTTGCCTTAGTCAAACGGCATTTTTTAGGTACTCAGAGACTTCAGCAACAGCACAAAGATTTCCTATTTATTTATTACCATTATAAGCACAGATACCTAACCCCAACTCCCCTATCTTAACCTCTTCCTTAACTACTTTTTCTTATTTTAGTTACTAATAATGAGCTCTAATCCACAATCTGAGAAATAATTAGCCCATCCAGGAATCACTTTCTATGAAGCTGCAGTGTGGAGTTATATCTCCTGTTGCAGTCTCCTTCCAGCTGTACCATGCAGAGTCCTATCATTGGCACTGTGTGCTTTGTACAGACACACGTTATTACACAGACTGGATTTTCTTTCACAAGAGAGAATACAAAAGGTGACAACTAAAGAAAGCCTGTTTTCAGACATTACTTGGTTTTCTCAAAATCTGATGAGAACTATAAAAACGTGACATTGAGTTTTCAATCTTAATTTCTATGAATCCAAAGTAGAGATCAGAAGAAAACCTAGTTCTTCCAATTTGCATTTAAAAGGAGCAAAAAATTCACAATAACTTCTTTGTCCTATTAGATGCTAGTTAAAATGCAGAATGTGCAGTTTCAAAAGTGTCATTATTTGTATTTCTTTCCTGTATAAATTCCTTTTAGGCAGCTCATTGCAAGATTTAGTACCCGCTTTTTGAAATATTGTGCAAGTTACTCATATCCCAATGCTTCTATGCCTCTTATATAATAAAAAGCATACACTGAAAACATGAGAAGTTCTATCCTACCAGCGGATGCAAGCTAGCACAAAACGCTACATCATCTCCCTAAATATCAATTATGCACTAGGCTGCCCTTGTAGACTGCAGCTGAGGTGGGCTATATAATCTCCAAGCCTTTCACCTCACAGGCAACTGTTCAAGCTAATAGGCCATTTGTAAAAGATCTGGGGAGAAGAGGCTATCCTTTCCTCCTGTTGCAGCTGTATTTTTTTAAACTGACTTCAATTTTGAAGAGTCTTGTTCCTGCTGATAGGTGCTTGGCACTTTCTGAGCAAGCTGAATGGATCCAGCTGTAAGGCAGTGACACGCCTCTTCACTTTCCAAAGGGGCTTAGGTAAGCGTCTAACCACTCTGGAGCCAGAAACTCTGCTTATGCTTAGGTGAGGACCCAAGCATGCAGAAAACTTTCATATAAGACTGGGAAGTGCGCAGTGATTTTAGAGTACTCGAAAGTTTAAACCACAGTTGAGAAGTCTTTCTGTTTATTTATCACCAGTTTGGGCACAGACACCTACCTTGTCTTCAGAAACCAGTCCAGCCCACTGCAGTGCAGTCTCAAAGCATGCCTTTGCTTTGAAGTCAGATCCTGCAAAAAAGAAAAAAAAAAAAAATCAAACTGCAGAAAGAGGAGGTCATCTTTCCCCTTCTTTAGTAGCTCAGCAGTAAGGGAACCTGCCCAGATAAGGAAGGATTGTGTTTAATATCACAGTCTGTCTTCAGGGATTTGAAACTTTCCACCTTCTAGCAGTAAGGTAACCTGCCCAGATGATAAGGAAGGATTGTGTTTAATATCGCAGTCTGTCTTCAGGGATTTGAAACTTTCCACCTTCTAGGCAACTGTTCTTACTACTGGGATAAACACTGCCTGCAGAATTTGCCGAAACCCTCTAGTAGACTGTTTCACTTTGATGGTACCATAAATACACATTAAAAAGAGAAACTATCTGTTTGATATAAATTACACATTTGATGCATCAGTAAATAAAACCTGTTTTTTTTCCAGATGACACCTCTCCACAAGGCTATAGCTCATGCTATATAGCTCATGCTTCTCTAGCTTATTAAATATCAAGCTACTCTATTAAAGTGAAACTGTTTTAGTACACAGGATAGAATAATTCCCCCTTTGGTGCACAAAGCTGTAGTCCAGGTTGCTGGGGATACTGGTTCCAATCTACTGAGGCAGGAAAAGATCAAAATCTCATATTCTTATTCCTAGGCACTGGGATGAAATGCCACAACTACCTCCTCTTGCAGCTGCAAGAAGGAGCAGTGCCTGACCCATTCTCCCCTGTAAGTATCTAAATCCTTATGAGAGAAATGGATTTAATACATATTTTCCTCCAGTACTTGATAGGCTCAGACATCTCCCTCTTCATCAGGTTGACTTTGGTGGATCCCCTTTTGAGGTACCATGCCCTCTCATGCAGCTTCGGCTAGGTTAAAAGGCTGATGAAAACATAGCACTGTAGTGCTTAGCATGTTGCAAGATAATTCCCCTTGCAGATCTAGCAGTAAGTTCTGTGAGGATCTCTTCTTTCTGTTGGTCTTACTAATGAAACCTGCGATCTATTCGAAAAACATTGAAGGTTTTACTAGACCTAATCAGTTGTTTGTTCCTGATACCTAGTGCACCTGGCTCATTCCTTTTCCTCTAATCAGGATGCTGCTCTAAATGCTTTCAGGTCCATAAAGTTCTTGAAGGATACAGATGATTGCTTAAAACCATCTGGACTTGCCAGGTGGTATAATATATACTAATCAGCTATGGAGAGCAGTTCCTTTATGAGCATTACTAGTTATCAGCAAACTTTGGATTCATCACATTTTATCAACTACAGTTTCCATAATTCTATTCCTTCATCCTAAATGCTTATTCTGTCTGCTAATGTTGGAAGGTCTATAACTGTATTCACAAAAATGGCATGAAACCTTGATTTTGAAATCAAGGTTTCAAAATCAAATGCTTACATGCGTGGAAACACCAGGATTACAATTGCCTGTGAAATTGTAATTCATCTCCTTCATGCACACACTGTTTAGTCTCTAACACAAAATTTACACTGTTTTGGTTTTTTTCCCAGACCTACATCTTGTTTGCTGTCCCAGATGTACAGCACTCCTTGAACTGCCATTTAATAGTTTATTTTTTTCCTCCCTCTGAAGGGTAAGCAGTCCCATGAATGCTTTGCTTTCAGATCTGCTCAGAGGGCAGATCAGTTCAAACTAAAGCAAAATAGTCATCTTCTGAGCTGAGTTTGAGCGGCTTGCAGATAGAAGAGATGGAGACAGTGGCAGCTTTCCTTGGGGACAGTGTCAATAAAAAACAGAATGCAATCAGAGCAGCATATTGTATCCCAATAAACATGTCCGCACGCCCACAAAGGGCATGATGAAAGGTGAGGTAGGTTCCCTCTTCAGCCTCCCTCACACCTGCTTTTGCTTCAACCACTGCTTTGATCAGCAAAAGACAAGAGCATGGACACTACTGGTAGACAAATCTGCTGCTGGGAATGATGTGAATCCAGAACATGACATTCGTTACAGAAACCATGGAGCTACAAAGCTACTTATATACACAAGTGCTGCTACCCACTCAGGCAAAAAGGTAGAATCTCTTGAATTGCACTTAAAGTGAGAAGCAGCAAACTTTGTTGCTAAACTGAGGACTATCTGAGCTCTCCTTATACCAGCATTTATGAACAGAATCTCTTACCTAGTTATCTCCCAGCTATCCAGAATACCTTACCAAATGCAAGGCAATGACCTATTATGGTCAGTAGGAAAATAACCCCCAATCTCTCTTCCTACCATTTGTCTGAAACGGCAAAATCCCAGACACGAAAAGGCAAGATGCCTCCTTCTCAGCTCCCAGTACAGCTCAATCAAGGATCTCACACAACCAGCTTCTGTCTGGTTTGTTGCTGTCAGTATTCTGGGGTACATGCATCACAACCAAATACACAAGCCTGCGGAAAAAGGCGTGTATGCCAGGATGGCATGGCTAGGAGCACGTAAGCTGTTGTTCCTTGGTGGCTAACATCATGTAGGCTTCAATAACTACTGATTATCTGCATGCCCCATTTACTCTAGCAGGGATCTGCTTATAAATTAATGGTGTTCAGGTTGTCTTAGGAAGCAACCTAGAGTAAGGAAGTGGCACACTGAGTACCCAGATCCCAATTTCCTCTCTCCAATGAGATCATTCTTGAAGGTATGTGCTATCACTTAAAACTCCTTTAGAAACTTCCCTGTGAATGTGTGTTTTCCCCCAGGAAGGAATATGGAAGAATTATTCCTTTGGGAACTGGTTCTGTCTAAAGCTCTGGTAATTTGAGCAGTATGCAACAGGTGGGAAATGTGAGAAATGGGAACTTAAGATGACTTTGGCCACGTAGAACCCATTGCCTTCAGAGGGAACATGTTACTGAGAACAAAATTCCTGCTTTGAGTACTCTGTGTACCTATTCTCTTGCTTGTGTGATGGATTTATTGTATGCTTTCTTAAAGAAGTCTGAACTCCTTTTGTCTCTTTTCAAACCTACCCAAAACACCATCAGTCCAAAGGCACAGTGAGAACCGGAATGTTTCTGAACTTGTCTCCTGCTGAGAACAGGAAAAGCTCGATGAAGGTCTTCACAAATTTCAAAAGGCAAGACAGGCTGCTTGAAAAGTGTTGTTTGTTTAAGATATTGGTTTTGGTTTGGGTTTGTTGTTTTGTTGGATTTTTTTGCTGTAGCAAACTAGAAAGAGGCAAACTTTTCTAGAAGGGAAGTTTTGTCAAGAGAAATAATATCTTTTATTAAACCAAATGCTACAGCTGGGAAAAAACATGCACGTTTTAGGAGTGCAAAGAACTGAAGAAAGTTTTACGTGCCTTAACACTTGCCATCTGCTCTAATACAAGGTATTTCTTCTGCCTACAATCCTTCTTTTCTTTATAACCTTGGAGCATCATAAGTATAACAGAAATTTATATTTATTTGATATTACAAATCTGTGTGTAATAGAATAGCCAGTAGGACTCTGGGCAATAAGCTGATTTGATTTATAGGGAAAAAGTTAATGCCTTTTCTTGATTCAGAGAACTAACTTGAACTCAGGTCCCACACATTCTAGCTCTGCTTGGCTGGTTGATAATCTGCAGTGGAGTGCTTGCTCTCTCTATGATCTGAAAGTCAAATCTGTCCAAGGTCAGAGTGATCACTCAGTAAAAGCTTTGCCACAAAAGCTACTTTCTCACAAACAGCTGATTTTATGAAATCAACTTTTTTCTGACCAAAAAGATTCTCTTAAAAAAAATCTCATCCAGCTCTTTAGCAGGGATTGTGGAGACAGGCAGAAATAGTCGGTAATAAAAAAAGAAACAAAAAGCTGGAGAAAAAATAATGCTAAAACCAAAATATTATCATATGACTTTGATCACAAACAGTTTCTGTCAGCCTAGGCTTGGGAGTGGGAAGAAAGACAGGTTTAGTAAAAAGTAGAAAAACAATTCTCGTTAGCAAGTAGACAATTTCCAGGACGAAGTGCTCTTGAAAATACCTGTGGTGGGTTGACCCTGTGTCGTGGTTTAACCTCAGTTGGCAACTGAGCACCACACAGCCACCCTATCACTCCCCCTCCTCAGCTGGACAGGGGAGAGAAATATAATGAAAGGCTTGTGGGTCAAGATAAGGACAGGGAGAGATCACTCACCAATTACCGTCATGGCCAAAACAAGCTCAACTCGGGGAAATTAACGCAATTTATTGCCAACCAAATGAGAGTAGGATAATGAGAAAATAAAAACTAAGACTTAGAACACCTTCCCCCCACCCCTTCCTTCTTCCCAGGCTCAACTTCACTCCCCATTTTCTCTACCTCCTCCCCCCAAGCAGCGCAGGGGAATGGGGAATGGGGGTTGCCATCAGTTCATCACACGTTGTCTCTGCCACTCCCTCCTCCTCAGGGGGAGGACTCCTCACACTCTTCCC
>NW_008796056.1:2547657-2561432 GCF_000699145.1 Aptenodytes forsteri
GGGAATCTCTGCTCCAGCACCTGGAGCACCTCCTCCCCCTCCTTCTTCACTGACCTTGGTGTCTGCAGAGTTGTTTCTTTCACATGTTCTCACTCCTCTCTCCTGGCTGCTGTTGTTGTGCAGAGTTTTTTTTCCCCCTTCTTAAATATGTTATCCCAGAGGTGTTACCACTGTCGCTGATGGGCTCGGCCTTGGTCAGCAGCGGGTCCACCTTGGAGCCGGCTGGCATTGGCTCCATCGGACATAGGGGAAGCTTCCAGCAGCTTTTCACAGAAGCCACCCCTGTAGCCCCCCCCCACTACTAAAACTTTGCCACGCAAACCCAATACAATACCTTGGTTTGAATTAAAGAGGGGGAAAAAAGGATTTAAAACAGATCATGACAATAGAGTTCTATCTTAAAGGATCCAGGGTATAAGACTGTTGTAAGGTGATGAGAAGTGTGAGGGGGTATTGGGGTTATTTTAAAAATAGAGCAAAAAACACTAAATGGCCCAACAGAAAAAGTGTCTTTCAGCCTTTCAACAGACCTCTTAATGAGACTCCAAGTTAATTCTAAGAATTTCCTTCTCCCTGTGTCTCTGAAGTATGATTACACTTCCTTTTCGAGAAGTAGAGTTTAAAAACAACACTAAAATGCATCACACATTGTTCAGATACCTGTAAAGACTGCTTCCATCTGTTGCCAAGCTTTCCCTGATGAGTAGCCTTCATAAATCAGCCTATTTTTTAATTTAACTTTTCACCTCTCTGATAGTGACAATAAGTTGCATCTCTTCTTATAGCCACTGCCAGGTGCCACAAAGGTAGAACTGCTGTCTGTACCTCCGACTGGGTGGGTAGGACTTTAAAGTCAGTTAGTTAATGTGACTAAGCCTCCGACTCCAGGCAATTAAGCCTGGAGATTAAAATTAAATGAGATTAAGGAATGAAACAATAGAGTAAACATTGGCCAACCAGTGTAGAAACACTGAAGAGAGAAGGATTTCTTTGCATACCACAGTATTTTAAATAACAATCTATACAAAATAGACCTCACTCTCCAAATAAGATTTCTAGCAATGTTATTTCAGAAAGAATGTAGGAGGTGATGCGCAAACCAGACGTACTAATATCAAACCATAGCACACCAGCCTCCTTTTTCAGCAGTCTAGGAAAATATCACCCGTACATATTTGGTTCCATCAGTGACATTTAAAAGACCGGTTTGTCGTAATGTGGTCAAGCTTTCTATACCTTCTGTTGGCAGCAGGGATGAATTCTTTCTCAGCAAGGCGTTTTCATATCTTGTCCCAATATTTCCTGCTAACCATTTTTGCTAATCACAACCAACTGTTTCAGTGGAAGAAAAGAGAAGAAAAAGTCAGGCATTCTGGGGAGGGCTGCAGAAGTGGAAGGGATGTGGCACTGACCCAAAATGTCTCTGAGTAGAAAGGGAGGGATGAGAAGCGTCACCCTCAGCTGTGAGGAAAGGAGATGATCAGGCACCTCAAAAGCTGCACTCCTAGAACACAGCCATGCTGGAAACATTACTTTTGCCAGGTCATCGCTTGTTTTCCTTAGCTTTGAGTACTGAGATGGTTTATGCTGCACAGTCCTCTGTGGGGCAGAGGGATAAAAAAAATATAAATGTCTTGCCTCTGACTTTGAACCAGGACAATTTGTCTGAATTATAGAAGTCACTATGGGGCTTCCCCTCCTCTTCTGCATCTTTCTGTTACTGACTCCAGAGGGCTGACTCCTTAAGTCTCTTGGGTGAGGTTCACACAGCTAAAATTCTTTTATTTAACAATACTGAGAACCCACTTTTATCCTAAACCACAATATATGACCTTAGTGGTAGGCATCAAGCCCAGGACACTTAGCCTTGACTCCAGGACCAACTTCAGGCAAGTGAAGCTGCAGCTGGCCGGGACAGCAAGCCAGGTGTTGTGTTTCCCTCTGCTTCCCCACACTCCTGCTGTGTTGGGTACGAGGTGGCAGCTATGGAGATGCAAGGCTGCTGCAGGTCAGGGTAGTGTCACTGCTCCATGTCCTCTCTCTCCACTTGCCCCCTTTTTCCCTTGCAATGGTGATTCCCACTCCCTGTCACACACCATTTGTACCCCATAGCCCTGTCCTCCCCCTCATGTACAGCCACAGCTGCTGAGGTAGAGAAGGGGGAGCAGATCCCACCCATCCCATCCCTTCCTCTTCCCTGTCCCAACCAGGCTGTAAAGCAACCCCACTTTTACCACCAGCTTCCAGATGAAGAAATGCACTTTATTGACTGGCACAACCAACACAGTGCGGCAGAGAAGCACCAAAACCATAGCTGGCAAAGACATCTCAGTGCTAGGCCCATACACAGTCCACCAGGTCCAATGCTGACTGGCTGAACTGCTCAGCTTTACCCAGCTCTGATTCCCACATCTGCAGAACTGAGTGAGTGGCATTCACTCAGAGGTTAAAATTTAAAGAGACACAGAAATCTAAGATGCCTGCCTTCCTCCACTGCTGAAGCAAGAGGGGCTGTTAACAGATTCAAAATAATCAAGCTCAGAAATCTAATTAAAGAAATTATAAAATGGCCTCAGTCCTGCAGAAAGTGTTGTGAACTTAATATGGGCTGATCCTGTCAAGAAGAAATATGTTAACAGTATCCGTTTGACTCAGCTACACCAGCAGTGCCGTCATTTCTCAACTAGAAGCAGATCAGTAGTAGGCAATTTTGAATGTCAGGAGGAGCTATATTTAACACCGCACATGTTTTTATAGGTCCACGCAGTGCACAGAGCCTCTTCCTGACTGAGGTCAAGCTGTTTCCCTGACTCATTTCACAACAAATTCTCCTAATTTCTGTTCTGAAATGATTTATTTTTTTTCCCAAGACAGACATCTGTATTTTGAGTACTGATTGGAAAATGTGCCAGGAGTTTTTTGAGTGAGCACAATTCAGCCCCCGACTCCAACCTTCCTTTTTTGTGGTGGCCTGAAGTGTGAATGGGAAGAAATCCCAGCCTGTCATATGGTGCTCTCCGAGGAACAAGACATCCCAGCTTAGCTCTGCTCTAGACTCCTTATCTCCTGGCATCCCACAGGCTGGAAGCCTCTTCCGTTATTCCAGTCTATTGTAGAGCACGTACCTTCATTATTCCAGCCTATTACAAAGTATGCATGTTCATTATTATTTTTACCATTTATTTGCGTTAGCCCCCTCCAAGCTCAAATTGCCAAGTTCTTTCTGATCCTGAGTATAAAAATATGCTGTATGCAATGCTTATTTCAACATTTAGATTTCTTTAAATATTGATATTTTTTCAATGAATTCCCATCTTTTTTTTTTTTTTTTTGCATGGGATTCATCTTATCTAACATTAGCTGTCAAGCTACTTATATAGGTTGTCTTTATAGGTAAGGGAGGGAGATGACAATTTATTCCATCCAAATACAGACTCCTGTTCAGCCCTTGCTCTTTCTCCATTGAGTATAGGGAGAGCTGAGACAGCCAGCTCAGTCTGCATGCCTAAATCTTAGGCAGCTAATGTTAAGTGTACCTCACTCTTTCCTCCTGGTAAAACTAATAACAAAAGCTAAAAATTAACACTTATTCAATTTTTTTTTTAAAGCTAATTTATATCTCCACTGGGCTTTCTTGTTTTCCTTAGTGCAAATCTAGGGATGCATATGGATAAGGATTCACTTTGGATGAGCTCTTCACCATGAAAGCTCAGCAGGTTCACACTGTGATCTGATCCCAGCTGTGCCACCGTCTTTTTGTGCAAGAAATCCCCAAGCAGACTGTTCAAAGGAAGGTAGCTCTCCGCTCCCATTCACATTTTTCTTCACCTTTCTTTTTGCTTTCCCTCCCTTCTCCAACCCCACAGAGGAGGAGATTACTTTCATTTCAGGCTGCAGGTTCTTGTGCTTTAGGCCCCAGAACTAATCCTTGCTGCACCAGTTATGATGCAGTTGATTGCACAAGTAGCTGTTACACTTCAATTCTGTATCTGAAAAACAGGAATCCTAATCACCTTCCCCTACCTAGAGACAGTGCAAGGAAAATGCCAGTGATGATTTGCAGGAGCTTAGGTACTATTCCAACAAGAGCCACAAGTATGTGCATAGCTGGAATAGGATGAATATTGTCTATTTAACTACTGTTGATGGAGATCAAGAACACAACTGTCCTGTTGTTTTTAAACACAGGCTGCAACAGAAAAAGTAAACAGAATGGGCTTGATTCATTGTGCCTATTAAGATCACCTAATTCCAACCATCTTCAAACTAATTATCAAGGTTGAAACAACCATTTAGGTTCCTTCTACACTTAATAGAGAGATACAGGTATCTCCAGAGGACAATTTTCCAACACTAATCTTAGGAAGAGATGAAATGGCCCTTGGACATGTTTACTTTTCTCCCTTAAGTGCAGAGGAAGGCATGAAAGCTTCTTCGGACAAACTATCCAATTTTTAAGTAGCTAAAGTTAGGTAAGACCAATTTTAGTTGATTTAACTAGTAGGCACATTCCATCAGTTATGCTTTCATTACAAAAGTATTTACTTAATTCCCTTAGTGCAGCATCTCATTAACTTGAATCCATTTAACCGTTTTGGACAGACATCAGAGCAGCAACAAAAAGAGAGCTCAGACATCAAGCATGTGACTGAATGGAGGGGCAGTGGCAATGAAATTCAGAAAATGCCTCCATACAGTAATCAGCCTGAGACAGTGCCACACAGTCCTTGGGTGTTTAACATCACAGCAACATCTTCCCTGTTTCAGCAAGTAAAATGGCGATATTTTCATATTAATGTATTCTACCTAAAAGTGAGAGTAGCTAAAAGATCCGATGGTTGGAGCATGTTGCTCAACAATAACTTACCTAACACAGAATTATTGCTGTGTGAAATACTGCACACAAATACCTAAGGAGTTGCTGCAATTTCAAAGGACTGGGGGAAACCTGCTCTTTTTGGAGAAACTACGACACCTGCTGGTTTTTAACAAAAAACCTAGAAATACTTCATTATTACAGATTTCAAAAGAGGGATATACTGTGAGGGCAGAAATGTGACTTTGGAGATGCAAATGAAGGTGACAGCTTTGCAATACATCGAGACAGAAGCTGAGTTTTTGCAAACCCAGTGAAGTCATCAAGGGGTAAAAAGAATTTGAAGATCAGCTTCAGAGAAAGGCTTCACAGATCACTGGAGTCTGACAGAATTGCTCTCAAGATGTAGGAATTCAATATTTGGAAACAAAATTTAAGCACGATTTTCTGTGTTTCCTATTGCTCTCCTATTAATGCATACATATAGATACTTGAACACTGCGTTCAAAAGCATAAACTCTTCAGTTCTGCAATGGGAAGCAAGAACATTGCAGGGAGAAGCAATCGAAATCAGCCAGTTCCTAGCAATTTTTACTAATAGATATTTACTAATCATATTTACTAATTAGATAAACCAATGTCACAATGCACTAGGAATGCTGGTCTGTTCTCAGGTACCCATTTTTAGATAAATGATAAAAGCAGAACTACCATACATATGATCTTTAAAGACATGTTACTTTTCACAGGCAAAGGAGTATCAGTTCGACATGCCCCAAATTGCTCTGCAGAATGCTATTCACGACTAAATGCTTGCACATCTCCCAGCAACTGCCGCTTTATTTCAACCGTGTGTGAAGTGATCCATTCATAAACTGTGTGCACAATCACAGTCATACACCACTTTTGAACATTTACAATGAAAGATGACACGTAAATGGAGGAAGTTGTATTGTTAAGTATGAGCATTAGCACTGAAAAGAAGAGCTTTTCCTTGCATTTGAAGGTCAAAGGTCTGGACCCATTCTTCTCAGCTTAGAATAAAACTGAAATAACATTCAACGCTTTTATCACCTCCAGATTGGTTTATTATTGCAGTATAATAGATCAGACAAGGCCACAAGGAGTCAGGTACAGTCATGGATGCAGAAAAATGGAGTATTTTCTCATCCGTTCAAGGTACAGTGAATAAAAAAGTATGTTTGTAACTGGCAGTAATGTGCTTACAGCTGGTGTCATTGAGGAACAGAGGGCTTCATTGCAAACTCTGCTACTGTTTAACAGACCTCAGCAGCACTGATTTCTAAACCAGGAAATTAACAGAACGCTGCAAAGAATAAATGTCTCCAACTGTATCTTTCAAGCACTCCAATAAATTCGTCAGCATATTCTGCTATTATTGCCATAGACCAGCTAAAACATAAAGATGACAATGACAGAATGCCGTCACCCAAGACACCAAATCATTTTTTTTCTGCATTCTTTTCAGCAGCTTGTTTTAAAAAAATCCAAACAGGAGAAAAAAATAAGGAAGAGTAAAGAAAAAACTTCTGAAAATGTCAGTAGCCAGAACTATACCCAGATGTTCAATAGGAAACCAGTCACCGGAAACCTGGAATCGGCATCATTGTATTTTGATGTATAGTACAAAGAACATTTCCAAGGAAGAATTGGCAAAGGACCAGCATCTTCTACCTGCTAATTAACACTTTAAACATAGCATCGCAGGTGGCTGAAACAGAACAATGCAAACCTGGAGCATACTGGCATGCCAAACCTCGCTCTGCTGGGAGGGATCTCACTCCCTCCCTCCGTGCTGCAGAATCCATTCCAGAACCGCGTGCAGTGCTCTGCATTTGTCTGCTTCTTCATTGCCTTGACAGCCAGTATTATAGTTATTTAGATGTTGTGTAACTGTATTAGTTAATGTTTGCATAGTGCTTTGAATATGTGAATTGCTATCCAGCTATTCAGTATTATTATTTCCATTAGTTTGAACCTTAAAAGCATATTGAAAAAGACGGTGCTTAAGTTGAACAACCTCCTTTAAAGAGGAATAGTAAATCCATCAGATCTTGTCAAGATGTTTTATTACCTGAAATATTTGAAATTATGTCTGCTTTTGCAATGCACACACATGTGCACACGTGCACATGCACACGTGCACTATTTTATTTCAAAGATCAGTATACACATTTAACTAGACTTTGTTTTTATTACTATCAAATAGAAAAAAAAATACACCATGAATATATTAGAGATTTGATTAAGTTAAAATCAAATAGCATGTCTTAATGACAATGTCAAGAAAACTAGCCTTGGAAATGGGAATTCCTGATGTTCCTTTATACTGATCTAACTGTCTCCACATTACATCTTGTACAGGTCAGACTAGAATTTTATCGATACAGAGAAATTAAGCAGAAAGATGGTACAAGTGCAGTTATACCACTAAGAGTTTAAGGACATAAATTGTAATGTGGATACTGGAACCGAAGTAAAAGTGACTTTTTTAATTCCAGAATAACAGTTAAGAGTCATGCATTTCAGTACAAAACTAGGCATATGATGAATTGTATCAGTATGACTACAATGGTGTAGACTAATACCTTATGGAGGCTTAACTTCCTATATCAAGAAGCATTATGTTGATTTGAAAAACTGGGTAGTCAATCAAGTGAAAAAAAAACCAGTTTTCCACCCATATGGGCATAGATAATTCAAATCCTCCTGGAGATTTTATCTCAGAGAGAAAGACTAACTAGAATAAAGTTTGCTAACTTAAAAGTAATCAGGATCCACTTACTTTGAAAAGAAACCTACAAAGCAAGCGTGGTGATAGCTATGGTGGATATAAAAGCGGCTATGTTTGCAGAGACAGGGGGTTTTTTATATCAATGTATGGAAAAAAAGGACAAACTTACTTATTAGAAGCCAGTCCATTTCTTCCAGCTATAGCTTTTCATCTAATGAAAGTTATCACCTCACCTTACAAAGCACGCTCCATTTAAAAAGATTGATAGATTCATATTACTGAAGCAGTAGTTTCACAGAACATGTCACATCTGATGACAAGGTATGTTTTCATTAAAGCTGAAATCAGATGAAACATTTACTTTTTAACACACAGTCTAAGGGTCTCAGCCCACATTTGTTGGTTCAGAGGAAGTCTGGAAGTACTGGAATTTATTCAATACCCATGGGCTGAGCAGGTTAATGAAGCGCCAGGCAAGCTGGAGGTTGTGAAAGCAGTTGTGTTTGGTTAGCATTTAGTCCTTTTTCTTTTTTTTTTGGACTATAGGCTTAGATGATTAACCAATGTTTGAGGGGAAGGACTAATCTAAGATTCATGTAGATGTCCTCATCTTTCTGAACCAGTCACTAGAGCCCCTGTTACAGCTGATGAAGAAAGATGAGCACTTTTAGAGATGATTTATCCCAATGTAGATTGTAAAATAAAACAGACAGCCTTCGATATGGGGAGACTGGAATGAATAGTATATGAAATTATAAGACAAAGAGATCCCACATTGGCTCTGATACTATAGTCAGTAATTAAGTGTCATAATTTTGTGTTTAGAAGACAAAACAAAATGTCTTGAACATTCTTGGGTTGTCTTCCTCTCACCACCTCAGTTAATATAAAGAAGAACAGTCTAAGAAGAAGAAAGGCAGAGACCTTAAATCCCTACACGAGGTTGTCTTGATGGTTAAAGATTTACTCAGGAAATAGAAGCTACAGTTTAAAGTCCCATCTCTGTTCTTGGCCAGCTGTCCTGTAAAGCTCAGCTTAGCTATTTGGCACTTCCCTAGACCAAGAAGCCCTTGGGAAACTGCCCCGTCTAAGGACAGTCATCCAGGAGAACAGAATAGCTTCTCCTCTTTCTGCATTTTGGAAGAAAATAGGAAAAAAACAAACGGGCTAAAGCTGAAAAGCCAAAAAAAAAAAAAGCTCTGTAATGAGTAGTATCCTCAGCTTTACTCCTCCACCCTTGCCTCTGAAGTTTCCCTTCATCACACCAGTGAGATGGTTGATCCACACACGCCATTGCTGCTTCTCTCCCAGCATCCTTTCACCTCCAATTGGACTCTCTCCCCAGACGCCATTTCTATTATCTCTCTGTTTGTTTGTGCTGTTCATTAAATACATCCAGAAGGAAAGACAAAATTAATCAAGCCTGTGACACTACGAGACTATTTCCAGCCACCCTTTTCATTCAGCTTGTTCCCTCTGCTCCCTGGACCCCACCATGTATTTGTCTTACCTATTCAGTCTGTTGGCCTCTGGGCATGGACTGGTTCTCACAAGTCATGTCCTTATTGCTAAATAAATGAGTGTAATGGGGCAAACTCAAACCCTGGACCTGTAATCATCCACATCACTTACTACTTATTCTCTGATTCTTATCCTTCTTTAGGTAGCAGTATAGATGTCAGCACAGTGTCCACAAAATCCTTAGTATGATAATATAGATTGCTTCATAAGCTCTCCCCAAACAAATATTTAATGGTGCTTCTCCATGCAGGCAGCTCTGCAGAGCTCCTTCCTTGCAGAACCCCATGTTTGTCCATGTGTGTTTATGTCAGGTACGATCCCTCCATCGCTCTGAAGAACCAAAGTTAATTATGGAGTAATTCTCACACTCTTACCTAGTTCTAAACTGTGGGTTCAGACAACACAGTAACCAAATCCGTGAGATTAAAAGCAGTCAAATTCCCTATAGTCCAATACACAGATTTAGGGTCCTATCTTATAATCATTTCACGAGAGAAAATCCTATGAACTGTACAGGAGCTTTCCTCACGCTGGACACAGGCCATTTCTCTAGCTTGACTATGAATGCATATTTTTGTCACACTAGAGAGCAGGTGCCAAAGAGGCTTCGAAGTGAAACACACAGCAGCATTGCACGTTAACGAGCAGAGTGTTCAGGCCTATAAAGTAATATTTTGAGGCAGATGTGTATCATGGGAAACAGCGGGAATCATACTGCCCTGAAGGCTGGACTAAGCTCTCTGACAGATTGGCTTTAGGCAGTTGTATCAGGTTGGCACAGAAATAATCCAGACTCTTAAACCTTGAAGGACTTTAATAATATTTTTTGTGCATCTTTTTCTCACCTAAGAGTACAGAAGAACTAAGTGGGTTATTTTAAAAAGCACTTTAGTGCTAATGAAAGTTCTGTACAATGCAGCGTATAGCATGGTTTCTCCCGTGGCTGAAGGTCACATCTCAATCAATTAAGGAGGTGTCTGTATGTTCTTCCAGATGCTTTTCATGCACGATTTCAAAATGGACTGAGGTAACCTCTGTCTTTTTCTTAGACTAAATACTCTGGAGCAGCAATGGGCTGTTGAAATTCAAGTCATATCTTCCATCCAATCTTCACTGTTTCCTCAGAAATGCCATCTGGGGGCAGCCAAATAGGAAAAGCAGTTAGCTGATCTTCTTGCACCTTCAGTGAGATTAATGAAGACATCATGGGAGAGGTCAGACAAGGTAGCTCGGCACCACTCCCGAGTCACTGCCACAGGAACACAGGAATTATTTTAATCTCAGAACTTTTCCTCCAGCTTTTCAATTTAGCGAACAGCTACCTTAGGCAGGAACTATGCAAAGGAGCCTTGGGCTTAAATAATTTAGCTATGTGGAAAGGTGAAGGAAAGTAGGTGGAGGGAGGACTGGGAGGAGAAGCTGTAGTACATTTGGAATCACAAACTTTATTGCCATACCCATGATGGGAGGGAGTTAGAAGGCATATGTTTATTGCAGATAGAGGTCATCAGAGAGCAGATAGGTAGGGAGAAAACTGTCATTTAGCAAGTTACACTGGCTGTCATTGTGCTGCTGTTAACTCTGTGTCAGTTCCAACATTTCTGCATCGAATGATACTAACACCAGCCTTGTGGAAAATTATCATTTCTTTGTTATATCAAAAAGTTATCAAATACATGTTATTTCCTTTTGATTTGCATAGTTTCTGCAATTTGTTTTAGGAAGAAGCAGGAAATAAAGGAAGCAGAAGGAAGACAGTTCTGCGGGGACAGAATTGAAAACCCAAAGGTTTATTGCAGAGAGGTACTTATGCAGAGTGGGCAGGTAAGGAACAAAAAAAATTTCATTTATTAAACAGCATTGGTGATCTAGTTGAAGATGTCCCTGTTCACTGCAGGGGGGTGGACCAGAGGACCTTGAAAGGTCCCTTCC
This sequence comes from Aptenodytes forsteri, assembly GCF_000699145.1. Lineage (NCBI taxonomy): Eukaryota > Metazoa > Chordata > Aves > Sphenisciformes > Spheniscidae > Aptenodytes > Aptenodytes forsteri. The sequence goes on from NW_008796056.1 coordinate 2,558,682, forward strand.
AACCCAAGCCATTATATGATTCAACGATTCTATGATCAGTCTAGTGGTGCTGAGGCAACCTTGAGGTGGCACATTCTGCAATGCCCATTTTACTGTTAATCCAAAATGAAGGAATGGTGTGCAGGTACCCTTTTCTACAAGCTGTCACTAAGGAGGGTTGTGCATCTGCTTTCAGAGTAGAGGAGTGTTCTCAACAGCATTAGCCAACTCTTGTGGTTCAGTAAAGCAAAATACAACATTTTGCACTAGGTAACACTAGGATAGGAATAAATACACCCATTTCTCTTCAGCATGCCTGTGTGAGTTGAAGCATAAGATAGATTCAGCCTAAATTAATCTGGAACGTAAAATAAAACTGTTTAGATACCATCAGTGAAACTAATATAACTTATAAGTCAACAATTGACATAGATATCTTTAAAAAGCTTAACTTTTAAGATTTTAAGCTGAACTTTTAATCTCAGCTATTAGCCTACAAACTAATTTTGTAGTGAAGAATTAGCCAGGTTATCTCAGCTATTAGCTTACAAACTAATTTTGTAGTGAAGAATTAGCCAGGTATCCTTCCACCTACTGACATGTTTAAGGTCCAAAGCACAGGGTGAAGGATGTTGGGGCTTTGTAATAAGGCAAGAAGATGCAGAGTCAAAGTTCAGCTTGTTGAATGACAGCTCTTCAAGCTGTTTCTTACACTAGTTATGCAGCTGAAAGTACTAGACAAAGTCATATAACCATTTCATGCCAAAATTTGGAAGAGATGCATCAGCCAGTCTCCTACCTGTGCTATTTGCTGCTCAAAATGTCTCACTGGGGCTACTGTTCTTCACTCCTTTTCTGTTCTCATTCCCCCACCCTAGTACTTCTTCAACCCTTTCTATCTGCTACAAGAACCAGAGATTTTCAAATTCCAAAGTGCATCAAAGTGCTGCAATTGTGCAGTGATGCCTAGGACTTCTGCCAGTGCAAGAGAAATCATATTCTCTTTGAATAGCTGCTGAAGGAGAAATACAGTGCTTTATCACATATAAATGCATGAAGCTCTCTCCTGGCAGCCCATTGATTTACCTTATATGTTACATCATCAGTCTTGTCTTCCAAAAACGCACAGAAAACAACAAGAGTGAAAGCCATAGTATCAAAAAGAATTTTATAGACAGGCAATTGACCTGTTATTAGTGTGGATGACCTTGAGCTTCACATCCCACCAGCCATGTGGTTGTCAGTATGTCCGACCAAGAAGAAGGCTGCAGTCTTTTTCTTTGGAGCTGGCACACCATGTCCTCTCTGGGAGCCCTGGGAACCTCTTTGCCCCTGACAGCAATCATTTGGCTTCCATTAGATAAATATGATGAGCAAAAATGTTAAGAATGTCGTGGGTGTTTCAGCAGGTATTTTTGTGTGGGATACTTTCAGATAGAGGGGAAAACATGGCTTAACATGGACTTCGTAAAGGAACGTTATATAACCTTCCCACGTACATAACAGTGCGGTTTATCTATTTTCAGGTTTAAGAGAAACACTTTTGTTCCCTACCATTCATGTCTCTGAATTTCTCAGTGGGCATGTGACAGTGTCACACACTCAAAGGCAGCACCATCTCAGAGAATACTTCTGCAAACGCTACATCCCAGGAAAACCAAGTACCCTGCCAGCCCCCCCACCCTCGAGGGGTCACTCTCTGTGTATAAGCAGTGAAAGCTTCCAATGAAATTAGTTATCCATGTTCTTTTCCAGAAATAATACTTGTAGAGCACTGACAACACATTAGGTGCTCTGCAGCTGAAGCCTAAGATGTGTTCTCTGTCTAAAAAACTGTTAAGGAGCCTTGAGATAAAAGTTGCGTTCAACACTTAACACTTAATACTCCCAGACAATCTCAGTCTCTACAGTTTATTTTCCTATTCCATTTTGAAATACACTTATAGCTTCTGCAACAATATCCTGTGGCAATGAGTTTCACAGGCTGTTTTTGTCTTTTCGGGGGGGAAAAAAAAAAGTACAATATTTAATTTGTTTTATGGCTGCTACTTGGTATATATGTGTGGGTGTGTACGCACAGAGAGAGAGAGAGAGAGAGTTCGTACTGACTACTTACTTGCTGAGTATCCTTCCTGAGCATGTTATGATTTTAGAAATGCCTGTGAAAGAAAGATAAAAAGATGGAGTCACAGAAGCCCAGGTCAAAGAATTTCCTCATGTAGACTGAAAGGATGGAGAGTAGATTATTCTGAAGATTGGAAACGAGATTAAAAATAAAATAGGAAGGAAGGGATGGAAAGTTAGATTTTGGGGGGCTAAATATGGTGTCTTCTTTTCTTTAAAGCCTACCAGAGCAGTTCACAGGATGAATGGTTTATATTTCAGGCAGTAATATTTTCACCCCCAAACATACCTCTACTCAGAAATGTACCTGTTCTCCCTCTATTATCCTAATATGAAACAAAATTGATTCTTACTGCATGACTAAAAGCTGACCTGTCCTGGTTTCGGCAGGGATAGAGTTAATTTCCTTTCTAGTAGCTGGTACAGTGTTTTGGATTTAGGATGAGAACAAAGTTGATAACGCACCGATGTTACAGGACTGTCGTGGTTTAATTTCAGTCGGCAACTAAGCACCACGCAGCCGCTCGCTCACTCCCCCCACCCGGTGGGATGGGGGAGAGAATTGGAAGAGCACAAGTGAGAAAAACTCGTGGGTTGAGATAAAAACAGTTTAATAATTGAAATAAAATGATAATAATAATAATAATA
>NW_008796056.1:2561702-2569070 GCF_000699145.1 Aptenodytes forsteri
GTGTAAGCATTACCTAGCAACAACTAAAACATTGGTGTGTTATCAACTTTGTTCTCATCCTAAATCCAAAACACTGTACCAGCTACAAGGAAGGAGATTAACTCTATCCCTGCCGAAACCAGGACATGACCATAGTGAAAATCTCTAGTGACAGTGAAACAGCAAACTTTAAGTGCCACCAACATATTGGTGATCTCTTAAAGAACACTTTCAGTTTCTTACAGATATGAATTGGCCTCTTATCCTATTACTTATGTTAAAAGAGCTCCACGGTCATTTTTCAATGCAAAAAGTGGGTCCATGAGCACTGTTATCCATAATCCCAGCACTGCACAAGACATTGAAAGAGATTTCTGAAACAGCAAAGCGCCTGTTCAAGGAACTAAGAGAATTAAGACCATAATCCAGGATGCAGATGGTTCTTAATTCTGAAAAAGCTTTAATTTCCATGTTCCTTTCTCCCCTAATGATCTTACAACATTTTACAGGGGTGAGTACCATTTCCCCCTCTGCCTTTTACGCATCTGACTGCAGTTTAGGGCAGGTGTGCAGAAAACCAGTCTGCCTGTTTCAAGTCAAAACTTATTTCCATGTTCTCTCATGATAATTTAAGGAGGGGGGGAAACACTTCCTGTATCTCATTCCTGCCTTTTCCCTTTCCCCCTTTGTACATATGAGAAGTTCTTTTTTCATACTTGACATGGCATTTGTACAAATCCACATCTCCTGTTACGACCCAAGTATCCAGAAAGAGAAAACTACTGGCATAATTAACCTGCACCCAGCAGCAGACAGGACCTTAGCTCTACTAGTAAGACATAGCAGCAGAACTCTTTCCTCCTGCCCCAAATTGCTACCTCATCCAGAACTGTTTTACATAAAATTGTAAAATAATCGTGTGAGAGATTTCATAAACATGATGGTTAAAAAGCTTTATCTTCACTGATGGTGAATTCAAAACTTTAAGTAATTTTTACCTGATACATTTGACAAGAGCTTTTACGGAAGGATCTTTCACATAATGTATTTGAATAACAGAGAAATGAGGCTTTTACAGGACAAACAGTAATACATGTTTTTCACTGCACTTACCACACTTTCAGTATTTTCTGTTGTTGTTTGTAAAACCAACAGTAACAGTGCTGTTTCAACTGTTGAATCTTACTCAGTGAGTATACTCATTAGACTACTAAAACCGGGAGGTGTGGGGGGGTGGAAATCCACTTCATGAGAAACTTCATTGTCTTTTGGCATTATGCAAATATTCTCAATTAATCTTAGAGTAATGAGAATTTTGGAAAGCAAAGGTTGCAGTGAATGTTTGATGAAGTAACAGTATGTCAACAGTCTAAACATGGCTTGATTATGGGAATGAAATTCTGGTAGGGAATTCAACAATTAAAGCAGAAAATGTCTAATTAAATGGAACCCATGCATTAAATTTCACATTCTCTACACAAGAATTCTTTCTCAAGTTTTACTTAAGTAGTATTACACAGCAATATGTAAATAAAAATCTAAGTAGTATTACACAGCAATATATAATTAAAAATCTAATACCACCTTCAAGTTGTTAAAGGCATCCACTTTTAATAGGAAATAGCAGCTCACATGAGAGATTTTCATTAAGTGAAACAAATATTTTCACTTTCAAAATATATTTGAGGTTTTATGTTCAGCATACAGAACATGGAACTGATCTCAAGGAAAAAGTAAAAGCAATAAGAAAATACATTCACAAGCAGATGAAGTATTTACACATCTTCTAGATAGCAGAAGAAATGCTCTCATCTCCTGAGTGTTTCATACACTAGCATGAATATTCATATTTCATAAAGTTTATACCCAAAAGGTCATCATCTGCTTATTATTTGCTGTGTGCCACTCTCCCAGTTAAAACATTTCAGTAATTCAATCCCAAATCCGAAACAATTGCACATAATTTACATTTACAAAAGATCATGAGTGGAAGAAAGTCGGTCTGCAGACAGCACAGGGACTGATGGCAGTGCTCGCAGCCCCTAGTGACAGTGACAGAGATGACAGATTGGTGACCTTGTTTTCCAGCAGAAGATGCATTCCTGCTGATAGGCATTGCACCCTGGTATATTTAGGCTCCTCTATCCTGATTCCAGCTTTGACCTCTAATGGGACAAAGAATTCAAATGCTGTGTTAGCAGTCATTGTGTCACCATGATGCCTCAGAGCCCGAGTCATGGTGTAGGATGCCGGTGTGGCTGATATAACAAAGAGCAGAAAAAGGTTTCCTGTCAGATGCTCACAACTGGGGCTGGGTAATATCAACACTGAAAGAAAAACACAAGGCTGGTTTATCTGGTTAAAAATAAATTTTCCAAGGACCAGTAACCATTGTTCACATTTGATGAGTGATTTCAGATGTAAAAAGACACCTGAAAAAATCAATATGGTTTATTTCTTCATTTTTAGATGAAGAAATGTGATTTTTCATTTTAAAAACCTTTTTTAAAATTCTATTTTTATTACTATATGTAATGTTATTCTTGAGTGGAAAGCTTGATGGTTTGAATATCAAAGTGAAAAAACTGTTAGAATTACATATTTATAGTCTATTTACAACCTAATTACCACACAAGCAAGAACAACTGGGTAAAGATGGAAGAATAGGTAGTCATTGCAGCTTCCTAACAGTTTCAATTTTGCCGAGCTGTTTCCAAGCATGCCAGCAAGAGATTGAAAAGATTTGAAAAGTGAGACCTCTGACCAGTTCATGAAGATGTTCTTCCCAAACCTGACATGTCTGAGAGAGAGCTCAGAAGGATTTGCTTGAAAATTTAATGCTTGCTGATAAAAGCTATTATGTATTTAAGTTCAATCAATTTCTAACTGGTTGTTTTGTAACTTCATGCTTCATCCTAAATAGCCTGACAATATATATTCTTATAAAAACAATTTGTAGCTCACTCCACAGCACACACGGAAACAAAGAGTGATAGCAAATTCCTCTCAGACCACCTGGGATGGACCTATAAAGTTAAGAACATGAATAACTTAACATCAGAATAGCACAAATATTTACCAAATTGTTTTAGCTGGCTAGCGTAATACCCATGTCACCCAAAACCAATTTTTCCAATGGAGTTTACGTCTCCAGACCAGCACTAAAGCACCAAGTATAACTAACACATTTGGCGCATCAGGGAATTTAAAGACTGAGAAAAACTGATGAGCAGAGAAAGTAATGGTGGTTAATACAAAATGAGATCAAAAGAAACCCATCAGTATGAAATGGGCTGTGTAGAATATCTCCCAGTATAGCAATTGCATTAATGAGCATGCAGTTTCATGAAGCAGAGTTGTTACAAACACTGGACTGTGATACTAATTACACCCTATAAAATATAAACAACCTATAAGTATAGAAAAGCTGTTCTAAAACCTACAGTTACCTAACACATAGATGTAGATCCACCAGGAAGATACTGGTGTGAATTCCCTTGCTCCCCAGGCAAACTTCTGACACGTGACAGTTAACATGCATGGATCAACAAGAAAAGGGTGCAGTGAAGTAACATCATGATGGCTTGAAATACCTTTGCTAACGTGAGGGAGAGTTCTTCAACTCTGAAGCAGAAAGCCAGGTCAATCATGGGTGATTCAGGACATCTTGTGATGGTAGAAGGGCCTCAACATGGGAAATTCAGACCTAGGATGCAGAGTCAGTAAGGTAGGTAAGCATATGCCTTCTAATTTGAAGTCAGTTGAAAGGTACCCAGAATCACCCAGTAGTACGGCTGGAAGGCTACCTCTATACCATTAAACAGAACAGGACCAGGACCCTGAGCCTTTGAGACGTGGCCTGGCTGCATCCATGTTGCAGAGCACCGAGCTGCATCCAGGCCATTCCTTGGCTATTCCTATACTGGTAAATTAAACGATGTCAAATAATGAACCTCAGCCCCCAGAATTAAATTGTCTGTACTGTTCAGTTGCTAGAACAGTCCCTGGCATGGGACTCCCATACCACTCCCTAAACAGTTCTCAAGAGTTTGGGATGTAGCATGGACCAAGGACTGCTCCCAACAGGTATGTCAGGTGCAGACACTCTGGTTTTGACTGTAACAGATTTTAAAAGTATAGACGTAGGCTCTTCTGTGCCACCTGGCCTCAGTGTCAGAAATGGGTCCCAAACTCTTGCAACCCAAAGAAATAGTTGCTTTATTTTGAGTGGTTTTTCAGTTCACAGTACCTGACAAATGTGAAGGCTCTGCTGCAGCCAAACACAGTGATTTTTAGTAGTAAAGTGAGAGAATGCACTGCCTCCCTTGGAGGCGATGGCATGAGGACGTGCAGGGGTGCTTCAAGGTGCAAAGCTTGCTGAGATAAAGCTGAAGGCCAATGTCAAGGAGTGAAGGAACCAAAAATGGTGCACTCTCGCCCCTATCACTTTTTTGTGACCAGTCTAAACATTACCCAAAGTCTTTGTATTTAAGTGTTGTAGACAAAATGGCCCAAAACAGGAGCAGAGAGTTAACAGTTAACAAAGGGAAATAACAGTTAAGCAATATTTGAATTTGAGCTGTGACCTTCTTTCATTTTACAGTAGACACATCTATTGGATCCAGCCTCAGCTCCTTCCTTTATCTCTGATATGGTGATTTAGTATCTAAATGTACTTGCCATGTCTTACCCTGTGTATTTGTACAGGGATTATGCATTGGAAATCCAGTATTTGCTAAACACTGTAGTAATATAACTAATAACTACACATTTATGGCAAATTATAATGAGAGGTTGGACATACAATATTCTAGCATTCATTTTAAAATGCATGGAGTATATTTTTTATAAACATCTAAATAATATCTTCTTATATATGTACATTTCTATTGGTTCTGAGGAGAAAAATATTGAAAGCTCTGGAAATTGGGCTGTAAGTGATCAAACAAGTAAACTGATCATATAGTGCAATGAGGGATGAGCATCAAACAGTAAATAAAGGCTTGTAAGACTGGGATAGCCATCTGCATTTATGAGAACAGCCAAAAATAGGTTTAAAAGAAGAAACAAGAAAATACATAGTCTTCATTCACCACCTTTTATGAAGTTGAATCCTAAGTGACAGGCATAAATATTGACCTTGTAACAAGCATCCTATTAAGCATTTAATTTAGCTCAGGATTCAGGCTCTGAATTAAATAAAGGTAGGAGCTGCAATTCACTCAATGCAAGCTTATAAGAGATTTTTTCTCTCTCTCTAACACCTCTGTGCATGTCCCAGTCTCTACATCTGTAAAACAAACTGAATATATTCAAAACTTCTTCTGTAAGTGTAACGCACTTTCAGCAGCACATCACTGGAAGCTCTCTTACAGCTGTATGGCCCCAGTGTAACTGGCTAGACCCAATGATCTTTTAAGAGCGCTGAGGAAAGCCTGTTATCCCCTTAGACTCTTCTTTAGGGACTCTCTTATGCCACAATAGACCTTTGGTCTAGCCCCTTAGAGACATTCCCATGTCTTATATTCTACATGTCTTATATAGTCCTATATTGCTGCAGGTCTGTTTTCAGCTGTTTGAGCTGAACAAGGACACAACAATATCACCAGCAGAATGACAGAATATTCAGGACAAGGAGTCAAAACAGAAGAGATCAGGCAGAGAGAAACATGAGAAGGATTTCTCTAAAATTACACTGGCACAGTTCATTCTGACCTAAGGCCACAATTTTCTCCCTTTCTTCACATTTAAATCCATTTTGATGGTTATTTTTGTGGTGTGGATTGCTTCCCTGCCCATTCAAATCATTGGCAATGCATAAGTAGGCTCCGTCTTCATTCCCTTCTCCCTTCTTTTTTTCCATGTGCTTTTTGGAAAGGAACATATCATCTGCTTTCTCTTTGCATTGCAACAAAAATGTTGTGGGAAAACACAAAGGAAAAAGAAGAATCTTCCCTGGATAGATGTCCAGATTGCATCCTTAATATGATGCATTATCTCTCATGCATGTAATTGATGATTCAAAAAGCTATCCCTACTTTTCAGTATTGTCGTCTTGTTGCCAAGGAGTCTTTTTGTAAATACTTGCTTTTGGAAAAAGGATGGTGACAAATCACTTCCCAGGTTTCCATGACTGCTGCAGTGTTTAATTTATTTTGATTCATTCTGTGTTTACATCTGCTTTCAGTCTTTGTGTCCTGTCCTTTGAGAATTCACCTAATCTACTTAGGTTTCCAAAAACTTGATTGGGAATTTCATGTTACAGTCTTTCTCTAAAAAAAAAAAAAAAAAAAGGCATTTGATTTTTTCATTCTTTTGCTTGAAAGATTTGTGAAGTACAGGATATAACTATAGCAGATGTGAATAAGAAACAGAGCTCCCAAATCATCTATGATACAAAGTTATTTCACTGGGATAAGAAGACCTTTTCCTTTCATGGCCTCATCATAGTTTGTTCCAGCTCTTAGCTAGAATTTCCAGTTCACCTCATAGACCCATATGAGCCATAGAAGCAAAGACCCATATTTTCAACCTCCATTCAGCAAAACATGGAGTGCCCTTAATGCTAACAGAATTTAAACACGTGATTAAGTTCCTTTGAACAATTGTCTGAAAGCATCTTATCACTTCATAATCTTTTCCATTGCGTATTTGGCATTTGACATCCTTTCAGTTGTCCATCTAATTCCAAGTACGTAGCTAAAACACTGGGTGTACGTTTTTAATCATCCTTAGTTACAAAGCTGCTCACAATGGGTGAACTACACAAAACTTACACCTGCAAAACTGCATGTTTATTGCAGATTCCCCCACGAAGAAGTCAAGTACGTGAGTACAAATTCATGTCAGCAGATGTTGCCCCTGCTAGCTGTGCAGTTTGAAAACTGCTTGAGATTTCCTAACAGCATTTTATTCAGGGGAAAAAATAAACGAGCAGATGCAAAGAGAAGTATGTTGTCTTCCTCTCCAGTCTGTTTTCAAAGGCAGTGATACTCAGCTATTCGTATGCTGAGGCACAGTAACAAAGAGACTTCTCCCAACCGGCCTTTACTTCATCAGTCATATCTTTCACTCTTCTCTCCTGGTTTTCCACTCCAGTTAATAATATGAGAAGAAGTTGTACATCTGACTAGCTTTTCACTACAGTCTTCATGTAAATTTTGACAACAGATGAGGATCCATCTAGACTTTAGATTCAGCTGGTGTCCTGGTTTTGGCAGGGATAGAGTTAATTTCCTTCCTTGTAGCTGGTACAGTGCTGTGTTTTGGATTTAGGATGAGAATAATGTTGATAACACACCGGTGTTTTAGTTGTTGCTAAGCAGTGCTTACACTAGTCAAGGACTTTTCAGCTTCTCATGCCCTGCCAGCGAGAAGCTGGGAGGGGGC